>NW_028132853.1:0-136792 GCF_964374135.1 Grampus griseus
GTATAGAGTGGGCACTGACTCACAGTGAGCCATATATGTATGCTTGCATAGGCGATTGAGTCACCGTGAGACATGTGTGAGTGCATGTTAGTATGTGTGTGTGTTCACATATAGGCTGTGCTTTGATTCACAATAAGGTGTGTATGTGTGCGTGTGTGGGCTATTACAGATTGTGCATTGAGTCACAGTGTCGTGTGAGTGTGTGCAGGCTGGTATAGACTGTGCATTGTGTCACAGTGAGGGATGTGTGTGTCTGTGTGTTCTCATATAGGCTGACCATTTAGTCACACTTTGATGTGTGTGTGTGTGCTGGTATAGGCTGCATATCGCATCACAGTGATGTGTGTGTGTGTTTATGTGCAGGTACAGGCTGTGCATTGAGGCACAGCGAGGTGTATGTGTGTGTGTGTGTGATGTCATACGCTGTGCACTGAGTCACAGTGAGCCGTGTGGTTGTGCTGGTATAAACTGAGCATTGACTCCCACTGAGGTGTCGTGTGTGTGTATGTGCTGGTGTGGATTGTACATTGAGTCACAACCATGTGTGAGTTTTTGTATGTGTGTGTGCTGGTACAGGCTGTGCATTCAGTCACAGTGAGGTGTGTGTGTGTGTGTGTGGAATGTTATATGCTATGCACTGAGTCACAAGGAGATGAGTGTGTGTGTGGGTGCACGTGCTGGTATATGCTTTGCATTGAGTCACACTAAGCTGTGTGTGAGTGTTTGTATGTGTGTGTGTGTGGAGGTACAGGCTGTGTATTGATTCACAGTGAGCCATGTGTGTTTCTTTGTGTGTGTAACTCTGCTAGCATACACTGTGCAATGAGTAATAGGGAGCCGTGTGTGTGTGTCTATGTATGTTTTGGCATACTGTGAGCATTGAGTCAAACTGAGGTGTGTTCTGTGTGTCTGTATGCACTGGCATGGAATGTGCATGGAATCACATGGAGCTGTGCATGTGTGTGTTTGTGTATTTGGTGGTGTAGAGACTGTATTGTGTTTCAGTAAGCTGTGTGTGTATATGTGTGTGTGCTGGTATAGCCTGTGCATTGAGTCACAGTGAACTGTGTGTGTGTGTTTGCTGGGGCAGGCTGTGCATTGATTCAAGGTGAGCTGTGAGTGTGTGTGCGGTGCTGGTATGGACTGTGCACTGAGTCACAGAGAACCGTGTGTGTGTCTATGTGTGTTTTGGTATAAAGTGAGCATTGAATCACACTGAGTTGTGTGCTGTGTGTTTTTGTGCATGGGTATGGAGTCTGCATGGAATCACAGTGAGCTGTGCCCGTGTGTGTGTATTTGGTTGTGTAGAGTCTGTATTGCATCACAATAAGCTGTGTGTGTGTGATGGTACAGGATGTGCACTGTGTCATAGAGAGCAGTGTGTGTGTCTCTGCTGGTATAGGCTGTGCATTGACTCACAGGGAGCCTTGTGTGTGTGCAAGTACAGTCTGAGCATTGAGTTACAATGAGATGTGTTGCATGTGTTTGTGCTGGTAAGAACTGTACATTATGTCAGAATGAGCCGTGCATGTGTGTGTGTGTGTGTCTGTGTGTGTGTCTGTGTGCTGGTAGAGGTTGAGCACTGAATCACAGTTAGGTGTGTGTCTGTGAGTGCTCGTATGCGCTTTGAATTGCGTCACTGAGGTGCATGTGTGTGTTTGTGTGTGTGTGTGTGGTGCTACAGACTTCATTGAGTCGCAGTGAGCCTTGTGAGTGTCTGATTGCTGATATAGGCTGTGGATTGAGTCACAGTGAGTTATGTTTGTGTGTGTCCTGCTGTAGACTGCGTATTGAGTCAAAATGAGTTGTTTGTGTGTTAATGTGATCATATAGACTGTGCCTTGAATCACAGTGAGCATGCCTCTGTGTGTGTGGAGCATTTAATCAGTTATGTGTGTTTTGTGTGTGTGTGCACTCGTATGGTCTTTGCATTGTGTAACTGAGGTGTATGTGTGTGTGTGTGGTGATAAAGACTGTACATTGAGTCACAGTGAGCCATGTGTGTGTGTGTATGAGAGTGTGTGTGTTGGTGGGCTTTCATTGATTCAATGGGGTGTGTGTGTCTGTGTTTGTTGTGCTAACGACTGCATTGAGTCACAGTGAGTCATGTTTGTGTGTGCTGGTATAGGCGATTGATTGAGTCACAGTCAGCCATGTGTGTGTGCATGTTGGTATGTGTGTGTGTTCTTCTATAGGCTGTGCATTGAGTCACAGTGAACCCTGTATCTGTGCAGGTGTGTATGTGTGTGTGCTGGTATAGGCTGTGCATTGAGTCACACTGAGGTGTGTGTGTATGCTTGTGTGTTTTGGTATACATTGTACATTGAGTCACAGTGCTGTGTGTTTGTGTGCACGCAGGTATAGTCTGTGCATTGAGTCACAGTGATGTGTGTGTGTGTCTGCGTGTTCTGGTATAGGCTGACCATTGTGTCACATTGAGGTGTGTGTGTGTGCTGGTATAGGCTGCACTTTTTGTCACAGTGAGGTGTGTGTGTGTGAATGTGCAGGTACAGGCTGCGCATTGAGTCACAGTGTGTGGTGTGTGTGTGTGTGTGATGTTTTATGCTGTGCACTAGGACACAGTGAGCCATGTGTGTGTGCTGGTATAATCTGAGCATTGAGTCACAGTGTGGTGCGGTGTGTGTACATGTGCCGGTATGGACTGTGCATTGAATCCCAGCCCTGTGTTAGCGTTTGTGTATTTGGTGCTGTAGAGTCTGCATGAGTCACAGTAAGGTGTGTGTGTGTGCTGCTATAGGCTGAGAATTGAGTCACACCTAGGTGAGTGCATGTGTATGTGTATACTGATATGGGATTTGCATTGAATTACTGAACGGTGTGTGTGTGTGTGTGTGTGTGTGTGTGTGTACTGCAATAGGCTGTGCACTGAGCCACATTAAGGGGTGTTTCTGTGTGTATGTGTGCGGGTATAGGCTATGCATTGACTCACATTGAGCCTTGTGTTTGTATGTGCTAGTATACACTGTTCATTGAGTCTCAGTGAGCCATGGTTGTGTGTGTCTGTTTACTTGTATGGGCTTGGCATTGAGTCTCAGACAGGTGTGTGTGTGTGTCTGTGTGTCTGTGTGGTGGTATAAACTGCATTGAGTCACACGGCGGTGTGTGTGAGAGTGTGTGTGTGTGCACATACAGGCTGGTATTGAATCACAGTGATCCGTGTGTGTGAGTGTGTGCGTGTGTGTGCTGGAATAGGCAGAGCATTGAGTCTCAGGTGTGTGTATGTGTGTGTGTATGCTGGTATGGTCTCTGCATTGATTCACTAAGGTGTGTTGTGTGTGTATGTACATGGAGCTGAAGACTGTACACTGATTCACAGTGAGCTGTGTGTGTATGTGTGTGTGTGTGATGGTATGGGCTTTGCATAGAGCCACTGAGGTGTGTGTCTCTGTGTGTATACCTGGAACTACAGACTGTGCACTGATTCACAAGGAGCCATGTGTGAATGTATGTATGTGATAGTATAGGGTGTGCATGGAGTCACAATGAACCGTGCATATGTGTCTTTGCATGGGTGTTGTGGTATAGGCTGTGAATTGTGTCACAGTGACTGTGTGTGTGTGTGTGTATGTGATGGTATAGGACGTGCATTGAATCAGAGAGAGCCATGCATGTGTCTCTGTGTCTGTGTGCTGGCATAGGCAGTACATTGAGTCACAGTGAGCCATGTGTTTGTATTCTGGTGTAGACTCTGCATTGAGTCACAGTAAGCCTTGTGTGTGTGCCAGTACAGGCTGTGCATTGAGTCAGTGAGTCATATATGTGTGTGTGTGTGTGTGTGTGTGTGCTGGTATAGGCAGTGCATTGAGTCCAAGTTTGCCGTGTATGCTTCTGTTTGTTTGTGTGCTGCTATAGGTGGTTCACTGAGTCACAGTCAGATATGTGTGAGTGAGTGTGTGTGTGTTCTTGTATAGGCTGTGCATTGATTCACAGTGAGCCATGTGTGTATGCTGGTATAGGAGGTGCATTGAGTCACAGTGATGGTTGTGTTTGTGTGTGTGTGTGCTGCATTAGGCTGTGAATTGAGTCACAGAAGGTGAGTCTTTGTGTGTGTATGTGCAGGTACAGGATGCGGTTTGAGTCACAGTGATGGGTGCCTCTGGGTTGTGTTATAGGCTCTGCATTGAATCACAGTGAGCCGTATTTGTGTGTGTATGTGTATTTGTGTATGTGTGTGTGTGTGTGATGGTACAGGCTGAATATTGAGTCACTGAGGTGTGCATGTGTGTATGTGGTGCTACAGACTGTTCGTTAAGTTAAACTGAGCCATTTGTGTGTGTATGTGTGTGTGTGTGTACAGTTATTGGCGCTGCATTGAGTCACAGTGAACCATGTGTGTGTGGGGAGCTGGTATAGTCACAGCACTGAGTCACAGTTAAATGTGTGGGAGTTGTGTGTGCATGTGTGAGTGTGTATTTGCTGGTGTAGACTGTGCATTGAGTCACAGTGAGTAGTGCAGTGTGTGTGTGTCTGTGATGGTGTGGACTGTGGTTTTATCCCCTTTGATCTGAACGAGTGTGTGTGTGTGTGTCTGTGTGTGTGTGTGCTGGCACTGGATGACCATTGAGACAGAGTGGGCTGTGTGTGTGTGTGTGTCTGTGTGTGTGCTGGTATAGACTCTGTATTGAGTCACTGTGAGCTGTGTGTGTATGTGTGTGCTCGTATAGGCTGTGCATTGAGTCACACTGAGGTGTTTTTGTGTGTGTGTGCTGGTACAGGAAGCGTTTTCTGTCACAGTCAGGTGTGTGTGTGTGTGCATATGAGATTTTGTGCTGGTATGGGTTTTATTGTGCTGGTATGGGCTTTATTGACTCATGGGAGTGTGTGTGAGTGTGTGGTGATACAGACTGCATTGAGTCAAAGCGAGCTGTGTGTGTGTGTGCCTGTATAGGTGATTGATTGAGTACCAGTGAGCCATGTGTGAGTGCGTGTTGGTGTGTGTGTGTGTTCTGGTATAGGCTGTGCATTAAGTCACAGTGAGGCCTGCATCTGTGCATGTGTATGTGTGTGTGTGTGTGTGTGCTGGTATAGGCTGAGCTTTGAGTCCCTCTGAGGTGTGCGTGCATGTGCTGGTAAAGTGGTGCCTTGATTCACTGTGTCATGTGAGTGTGTGTGCACGCTGGTATAGGTTGTGCATTGAGTCAGAGTGAGAGGTGTGTATGTCTGTGTGTTCCGGTATAGGCTGACAATTGAGGCACACTGAGGTGTGTGTGCACATGTGTGTGTGTGTGTGCTGGTACAGCCTGCACATTGAGTCATATTGAGTTGTTTGTGTGTGTATGTGCAGGTAGAGGCAGCACATTGAGTCACAGAGAGGTGTTTGTGTGTGATGTTATATGCTATGCACTGATTCATAGGGAGGTTTGTGTGTGTGTGTGTGTGTGCACTTTCTGGTATAGGATTTGCATTGACTCACACTGAGCTGTGTTTTTGTGTGTCAGTATGTGTACATGTGTGGAGGTATGGGCTGTGGATTGACTCACAGTTTGCCATATGTGCTTCTCTGTGTGTGCATGTCTGCTAGCATATCCTGTGCACTGAGTCACAGGGAGCCGTGTGTGTGTGTGTGTGTGTATGTGTCCTGGTATAGAGTGTGTATTGATTCACAGTCAGCCATGTGTGTGTGTGTGTGAGTGCACTGGTGTAGGATGTGCAGTGAGTCACAGTGAGGTGTGTTTGTTTCGTTGTGCGTGTGCTTTCACAGGCTTAGAGGCACAATGAGATGTGGGTATGAGTGTGTCTGTGTGTGTGTGTGCTGCCATACACTGTGCCTTGTGTCACAGTGAGCTGTGTTGTGTGTTTTGTGCTGGTATAGAGTGGGCACTGACTCACAGTGAGCCATATATGTATGCTTGCATAGGCGATTGAGTCACCGTGAGACATGTGTGAGTGCATGTTAGTATGTGTGTGTGTTCACATATAGGCTGTGCTTTGATTCACAATAAGGTGTGTATGTGTGCGTGTGTGGGCTATTACAGATTGTGCATTGAGTCACAGTGTCGTGTGAGTGTGTGCAGGCTGGTATAGACTGTGCATTGTGTCACAGTGAGGGATGTGTGTGTCTGTGTGTTCTCATATAGGCTGACCATTTAGTCACACTTTGATGTGTGTGTGTATGCTGGTATAGGCTGCATATCGCATCACAGTGATGTGTGTGTGTGTTTATGTGCAGGTACAGGCTGTGCATTGAGTCACAGCGAGGTGTGTGTGTGTGTGTGTGTGTGATGTCATACGCTGTGCACTGAGTCACAGTGAGCCGTGTGGTTGTGCTGGTATAAACAGAGCATTGACTCCCACTGAGGTGTCGTGTGTGTGTATGTGCTGGTGTGGATTGTACATTGAGTCACAACCATGTGTGAGTTTTTGTATGTGTGTGTGCTGGTACAGGCTGTGCATTCAGTCACAGTGAGGTGTGTGTGTGTGTGTGTGTGGAATGTTATATGCTATGAACTGAGTCACAGGGAGATGAGTGTGTGTGTGGGTGCACGTGCTGGTATATGCTTTGCATTGAGTCACACTAAGCTGTGTGTGAGTGTTTGTATGTGTGTGTGTGTGGAGGTACAGGCTGTGTATTGATTCACAGTGAGCCATGTGTGTTTCTTTGTGTGTGTAACTTTGCTAGCATACACTGTGCAATGAGTAATAGGGAGCCATGTGTGTGTGTCTATGTATGTTTTGGCATACTGTGAGCATTGAGTCAAACTGAGGTGTGTTCTGTGTGTCTGTATGCACTGGCATGGAATGTGCATGGAATCACATGGAGCTGTGCATGTGTGTGTTTGTGTATTTGGTGGTGTAGAGACTGTATTGTGTTTCAGTAAGCTGTGTGTGTATATGTGTGTGTGCTGGTATAGCCTGTGCATTGAGTCACAGTGTACTGTGTGTGTGTGTTTGCTGGGGCAGGCTGTGCATTGATTCAAGGTGAGCTGTGAGTGTGTGTGCGGTGCTGGTATGGACTGTGCACTGAGTCACAGAGAACCGTGTGTGTGTCTATGTGTGTTTTGGTATAAAGTGAGCATTGAATCACACTGAGTTGTGTGCTGTGTGTTTTTGTGCATGGGTATGGAGTCTGCATGGAATCACAGTGAGCTGTGCCCGTGTGTGTGTATTTGGTTGTGTAGAGTCTGTATTGCATCACAATAAGCTGTGTGTGTGTGATGGTACAGGATGTGCACTGTGTCATAGAGAGCAGTGTGTGTGTCTCTGCTGGTATAGGCTGTGCATTGACTCACAGGGAGCCTTGTGTGTGTGCAAGTACAGTCTGAGCATTGAGTTACAATGAGATGTGTTGCATGTGTTTGTGCTGGTAAGAACTGTACATTATGTCAGAATGAGCCGTGCATGTGTGTGTGTGTGTGTCTGTGTGTGTGTCTGTGTGCTGGTAGAGGTTGAGCACTGAATCACAGTTAGGTGTGTGTCTGTGAGTGCTCGTATGCGCTTTGAATTGCGTCACTGAGGTGCATGTGTGTGTTTGTGTGTGTGTGTGTGGTGCTACAGACTTCATTGAGTCGCAGTGAGCCTTGTGAGTGTCTGATTGCTGATATAGGCTGTGGATTGAGTCACAGTGAGTTATGTTTGTGTGTGTCCTGCTGTAGACTGCGTATTGAGTCAAAATGAGTTGTTTGTGTGTTAATGTGATCATATAGACTGTGCCTTGAATCACAGTGAGCATGCCTCTGTGTGTGTGGAGCATTTAATCAGTTATGTGTGTTTTGTGTGTGTGTGCACTCGTATGGTCTTTGCATTGTGTAACTGAGGTGTATGTGTGTGTGTGTGGTGATAAAGACTGTACATTGAGTCACAGTGAGCCATGTGTGTGTGTGTATGAGAGTGTGTGTGTTGGTGGGCTTTCATTGATTCAATGGGGTGTGTGTGTCTGTGTTTGTTGTGCTAACGACTGCATTGAGTCACAGTGAGTCATGTTTGTGTGTGCTGGTATAGGCGATTGATTGAGTCACAGTCAGCCATGTGTGTGTGCATGTTGGTATGTGTGTGTGTTCTTCTATAGGCTGTGCATTGAGTCACAGTGAAGCCTGTATCTGTGCAGGTGTGTATGTGTGTGTGCTGGTATAGGCTGTGCATTGAGTCACACTGAGGTGTGTGTGTATGCTTGTGTGTTTTGGTATACATTGTACATTGAGTCACAGTGCTGTGTGTTTGTGTGCACGCAGGTATAGTCTGTGCATTGAGTCACAGTGATGTGTGTGTGTGTCTGCGTGTTCTGCTATAGGCTGACCATTGTGTCACATTGAGGTGTGTGTGTGTGCTGGTATAGGCTGCACTTTTTGTCACAGTGAGGTGTGTGTGTGTGAATGTGCAGGTACAGGCTGCACATTGAGTCACAGTGTGTGGTGTGTGTGTGTGTGTGATGTTTTATGCTGTGCACTAGGACACAGTGAGCCATGTGTGTGTGCTGGTATAATCTGAGCATTGAGTCACAGTGTGGTGCGGTGTGTGTACATGTGCCGGTATGGACTGTGCATTGAATCCCAGCCCTGTGTTAGCGTTTGTGTATTTGGTGCTGTAGAGTCTGCATGAGTCACAGTAAGGTGTGTGTGTGTGCTGCTATAGGCTGAGAATTGAGTCACACCTAGGTGAGTGCATGTGTATGTGTATACTGATATGGGATTTGCATTGAATTACTGAACGGTGTGTGTGTGTGTGTGTGTGTGTACTGCAATAGGCTGTGCACTGAGCCACATTAAGGGGTGTTTCTGTGTGTATGTGTGCAGGTATAGGCTATGCATTGACTCACATTGAGCCTTGTGTTTGTATGTGCTAGTATACACTGTTCATTGAGTCTCAGTGAGCCATGGTTGTGTGTGTCTGTTTACTTGTATGGGCTTGGCATTGAGTCTCAGACAGGTGTGTGTGTGTGTCTGTGTGTCTGTGTGGTGGTATAAACTGCATTGAGTCACACGGCGGTGTGTGTGAGAGTGTGTGTGTGTGCACATACAGGCTGGTATTGAATCACAGTGATCCGTGTGTGTGAGTGTGTGCGTGTGTGTGCTGGAATAGGCAGAGCATTGAGTCTCAGGTGTGTGTATGTGTGTGTGTATGCTGGTATGGTCTCTGCATTGATTCACTAAGGTGTGTTGTGTGTGTATGTACATGGAGCTGAAGACTGTACACTGATTCACAGTGAGCTGTGTGTGTATGTGTGTGTGTGTGATGGTATGGGCTTTGCATAGAGCCACTGAGGTGTGTGTCTCTGTGTGTATACCTGGAACTACAGACTGTGCACTGATTCACAATGAGCCATGTGTGAATGTATGTATGTGATAGTATAGGGTGTGCATGGAGTCACAATGAACCGTGCATATGTGTCTTTGCATGGGTGTTGTGGTATAGGCTGTGAATTGTGTCACAGTGACTGTGTGTGTGTGTGTGTATGTGATGGTATAGGACGTGCATTGAATCAGAGAGAGCCATGCATGTGTCTCTGTGTCTGTGTGCTGGCATAGGCAGTACATTGAGTCACAGTGAGCCATGTGTTTGTATTCTGGTGTAGACTCTGCATTGAGTCACAGTAAGCCTTGTGTGTGTGCCAGTACAGGCTGTGCATTGAGTCAGTGAGTCATATATGTGTGTGTGTGTGTGTGTGTGTGTGCTGGTATAGGCAGTGCATTGAGTCCAAGTTTGCCGTGTATGCTTCTGTTTGTTTGTGTGCTGCTATAGGTGGTTCACTGAGTCACAGTCAGATATGTGTGAGTGAGTGTGTGTGTGTTCTTGTATAGGCTGTGCATTGATTCACAGTGAGCCATGTGTGTATGCTGGTATAGGAGGTGCATTGAGTCACAGTGATGGTTGTGTTTGTGTGTGTGTGTGCTGCATTAGGCTGTGAATTGAGTCACAGAAGGTGAGTCTTTGTGTGTGTATGTGCAGGTACAGGATGCGGTTTGAGTCACAGTGATGGGTGCCTCTGGGTTGTGTTATAGGCTCTGCATTGAATCACAGTGAGCCGTATTTGTGTGTGTATGTGTATTTGTGTATGTGTGTGTGTGTGTGATGGTACAGGCTGAATATTGAGTCACTGAGGTGTGCATGTGTGTATGTGGTGCTACAGACTGTTCGTTAAGTTAAACTGAGCCATTTGTGTGTGTATGTGTGTGTGTGTGTACAGTTATTGGCGCTGCATTGAGTCACAGTGAACCATGTGTGTGTGGGGAGCTGGTATAGTCACAGCACTGAGTCACAGTTAAATGTGTGGGAGTTGTGTGTGCATGTGTGAGTGTGTATTTGCTGGTGTAGACTGTGCATTGAGTCACAGTGAGTAGTGCAGTGTGTGTGTGTCTGTGATGGTGTGGACTGTGGTTTTATCCCCTTTGATCTGAACGAGTGTGTGTGTGTGTGTCTGTGTGTGTGTGTGCTGGCACTGGATGACCATTGAGACAGAGTGGGCTGTGTGTGTGTGTGTGTCTGTGTGTGTGCTGGTATAGACTCTGTATTGAGTCACTGTGAGCTGTGTGTGTATGTGTGTGCTCGTATAGGCTGTGCATTGAGTCACACTGAGGTGTTTTTGTGTGTGTGTGCTGGTACAGGAAGCGTTTTCTGTCACAGTCAGGTGTGTGTGTGTGTGCATATGAGATTTTGTGCTGGTATGGGTTTTATTGTGCTGGTATGGGCTTTATTGACTCATGGGAGTGTGTGTGAGTGTGTGGTGATACAGACTGCATTGAGTCAAAGCGAGCTGTGTGTGTGTGTGTGCCTGTATAGGTGATTGATTGAGTACCAGTGAGCCATGTGTGAGTGCGTGTTGGTGTGTGTGTGTGTTCTGGTATAGGCTGTGCATTAAGTCACAGTGAGGCCTGCATCTGTGCATGTGTATGTGTGTGTGTGTGTGTGTGCTGGTATAGGCTGAGCTTTGAGTCCCTCTGAGGTGTGCGTGCATGTGCTGGTAAAGTGGTGCCTTGATTCACTGTGTCATGTGAGTGTGTGTGCACGCTGGTATAGGTTGTGCATTGAGTCAGAGTGAGAGGTGTGTATGTCTGTGTGTTCCGGTATAGGCTGACAATTGAGGCACACTGAGGTGTGTGTGCACATGTGTGTGTGTGTGTGCTGGTACAGCCTGCACATTGAGTCATATTGAGTTGTTTGTGTGTGTATGTGCAGGTGGAGGCAGCACATTGAGTCACAGAGAGGTGTTTGTGTGTGATGTTATATGCTATGCACTGATTCATAGGGAGGTTTGTGTGTGTGTGTGTGTGTGCACTTTCTGGTATAGGATTTGCATTGACTCACACTGAGCTGTGTTTTTGTGTGTCAGTATGTGTACATGTGTGGAGGTATGGGCTGTGGATTGACTCACAGTTTGCCATATGTGCTTCTCTGTGTGTGCATGTCTGCTAGCATATCCTGTGCACTGAGTCACAGGGAGCCGTGTGTGTGTGTGTGTGTATGTGTCCTGGTATAGAGTGTGTATTGATTCACAGTCAGCCATGTGTGTGTGTGTGTGAGTGCACTGGTGTAGGATGTGCAGTGAGTCACAGTGAGGTGTGTTTGTTTCGTTGTGCGTGTGCTTTCACAGGCTTAGAGGCACAATGAGATGTGGGTATGAGTGTGTCTGTGTGTGTGTGTGCTGCCATACACTGTGCCTTGTGTCACAGTGAGCTGTGTTGTGTGTTTTGTGCTGGTATAGAGTGGGCACTGACTCACAGTGAGCCATATATGTATGCTTGCATAGGCGATTGAGTCACCGTGAGACATGTGTGAGTGCATGTTAGTATGTGTGTGTGTTCACATATAGGCTGTGCTTTGATTCACAATAAGGTGTGTATGTGTGTGTGGGGGGGCTATTACAGATTGTGCATTGAGTCACAGTGTCGTGTGAGTGTGTGCAGGCTGGTATAGACTGTGCATTGTGTCACAGTGAGGGATGTGTGTGTCTGTGTGTTCTCATATAGGCTGACCATTTAGTCACACTTTGATGTGTGTGTGTGTGCTGGTATAGGCTGCATATCGCATCACAGTGATGTGTGTGTGTGTTTATGTGCAGGTACAGGCTGTGCATTGAGTCACAGTGAGGTGTGTGTGTGTGTGTGTGTGTGATGTCATACGCTGTGCACTGAGTCACAGTGAGCCGTGTGGTTGTGCTGGTCTAAACAGAGCATTGACTCCCACTGAGGTGTCGTGTGTGTGTATGTGCTGGTGTGGATTGTACATTGAGTCACAACCATGTGTGAGTTTTTGTATGTGTGTGTGCTGGTACAGGCTGTGCATTCAGTCACAGTGAGGTGTGTGTGTGTGTGTGGAATGTTATATGCTATGCACTGAGTCACAAGGAGATGAGTGTGTGTGTGGGTGCACGTGCTGGTATATGCTTTGCATTGAGTCACACTAAGCTGTGTGTGAGTGTTTGTATGTGTGTGTGTGTGGAGGTACAGGCTGTATATTGATTCACAGTGAGCCATGTGTGTTTCTTTGTGTGTGTAACTCTGCTAGCATACACTGTGCAATGAGTAATAGGGAGCCATGTGTGTGTGTCTATGTATGTTTTGGCATACTGTGAGCATTGAGTCAAACTGAGGTGTGTTCTGTGTGTCTGTATGCACTGGCATGGAATGTGTATGGAATCACATGGAGCTGTGCATGTGTGTGTTTGTGTATTTGGTGGTGTAGAGACTGTATTGTGTTTCAGTAAGCTGTGTGTGTATATGTGTGTGTGCTGGTATAGCCTGTGCATTGAGTCACAGTGAACTGTGTGTGTGTGTTTGCTGGGGCAGGCTGTGCATTGATTCAAGGTGAGCTGTGAGTGTGTGTGCGGTGCTGGTATGGACTGTGCACTGAGTCACAGAGAACCGTGTGTGTGTCTATGTGTGTTTTGGTATAAAGTGAGCATTGAATCACACTGAGTTGTGTGCTGTGTGTTTTTGTGCATGGGTATGGAGTCTGCATGGAATCACAGTGAGCTGTGCCCGTGTGTGTGTATTTGGTTGTGTAGAGTCTGTATTGCATCACAATAAGCTGTGTGTGTGTGATG
This sequence comes from Grampus griseus, assembly GCF_964374135.1. NCBI lineage: Eukaryota > Metazoa > Chordata > Mammalia > Artiodactyla > Delphinidae > Grampus > Grampus griseus. The sequence goes on from NW_028132853.1 coordinate 12,998, forward strand.
GTACAGGATGTGCACTGTGTCATAGAGAGCAGTGTGTGTGTCTCTGCTGGTATAGGCTGTGCATTGACTCACAGGGAGCCTTGTGTGTGTGCAAGTACAGTCTGAGCATTGAGTTACAATGAGATGTGTTGCATGTGTTTGTGCTGGTAAGAACTGTACATTATGTCAGAATGAGCCGTGCATGTGTGTGTGTGTGTGTCTGTGTGTGTGTCTGTGTGCTGGTAGAGGTTGAGCACTGAATCACAGTTAGGTGTGTGTCTGTGAGTGCTCGTATGCGCTTTGAATTGCGTCACTGAGGTGCATGTGTGTGTTTGTGTGTGTGTGTGTGGTGCTACAGACTTCATTGAGTCGCAGTGAGCCTTGTGAGTGTCTGATTGCTGATATAGGCTGTGGATTGAGTCACAGTGAGTTATGTTTGTGTGTGTCCTGCTGTAGACTGCGTATTGAGTCAAAATGAGTTGTTTGTGTGTTAATGTGATCATATAGACTGTGCCTTGAATCACAGTGAGCATGCCTCTGTGTGTGTGGAGCATTTAATCAGTTATGTGTGTTTTGTGTGTGTGTGCACTCGTATGGTCTTTGCATTGTGTAACTGAGGTGTATGTGTGTGTGTGTGGTGATAAAGACTGTACATTGAGTCACAGTGAGCCATGTGTGTGTGTGTATGAGAGTGTGTGTGTTGGTGGGCTTTCATTGATTCAATGGGGTGTGTGTGTCTGTGTTTGTTGTGCTAACGACTGCATTGAGTCACAGTGAGTCATGTTTGTGTGTGCTGGTATAGGCGATTGATTGAGTCACAGTCAGCCATGTGTGTGTGCATGTTGGTATGTGTGTGTGTTCTTCTATAGGCTGTGCATTGAGTCACAGTGAAGCCTGTATCTGTGCAGGTGTGTATGTGTGTGTGCTGGTATAGGCTGTGCATTGAGTCACACTGAGGTGTGTGTGTATGCTTGTGTGTTTTGGTATACATTGTACATTGAGTCACAGTGCTGTGTGTTTGTGTGCACGCAGGTATAGTCTGTGCATTGAGTCACAGTGATGTGTGTGTGTGTCTGCGTGTTCTGCTATAGGCTGACCATTGTGTCACATTGAGGTGTGTGTGTGTGCTGGTATAGGCTGCACTTTTTGTCACAGTGAGGTGTGTGTGTGTGAATGTGCAGGTACAGGCTGCACATTGAGTCACAGTGTGTGGTGTGTGTGTGTGTGATGTTTTATGCTGTGCACTAGGACACAGTGAGCCATGTGTGTGTGCTGGTATAATCTGAGCATTGAGTCACAGTGTGGTGCGGTGTGTGTACATGTGCCGGTATGGACTGTGCATTGAATCCCAGCCCTGTGTTAGCGTTTGTGTATTTGGTGCTGTAGAGTCTGCATGAGTCACAGTAAGGTGTGTGTGTGCTGCTATAGGCTGAGAATTGAGTCACACCTAGGTGAGTGCATGTGTATGTGTATACTGATATGGGATTTGCATTGAATTACTGAACGGTGTGTGTGTGTGTGTGTGTGTGTACTGCAATAGGCTGTGCACTGAGCCACATTAAGGGGTGTTTCTGTGTGTATGTGTGCAGGTATAGGCTATGCATTGACTCACATTGAGCCTTGTGTTTGTATGTGCTAGTATACACTGTTCATTGAGTCTCAGTGAGCCATGGTTGTGTGTGTCTGTTTACTTGTATGGGCTTGGCATTGAGTCTCAGACAGGTGTGTGTGTGTGTCTGTGTGTCTGTGTGGTGGTATAAACTGCATTGAGTCACACGGCGGTGTGTGTGAGAGTGTGTGTGTGTGCACATACAGGCTGGTATTGAATCACAGTGATCCGTGTGTGTGAGTGTGTGCGTGTGTGTGCTGGAATAGGCAGAGCATTGAGTCTCAGGTGTGTGTATGTGTGTGTGTATGCTGGTATGGTCTCTGCATTGATTCACTAAGGTGTGTTGTGTGTGTATGTACATGGAGCTGAAGACTGTACACTGATTCACAGTGAGCTGTGTGTGTATGTGTGTGTGTGTGATGGTATGGGCTTTGCATAGAGCCACTGAGGTGTGTGTCTCTGTGTGTATACCTGGAACTACAGACTGTGCACTGATTCACAATGAGCCATGTGTGAATGTATGTATGTGATAGTATAGGGTGTGCATGGAGTCACAATGAACGGTGCATATGTGTCTTTGCATGGGTGTTGTGGTATAGGCTGTGAATTGTGTCACAGTGACTGTGTGTGTGTGTGTGTATGTGATGGTATAGGACGTGCATTGAATCAGAGAGAGCCATGCATGTGTCTCTGTGTCTGTGTGCTGGCATAGGCAGTACATTGAGTCACAGTGAGCCATGTGTTTGTATTCTGGTGTAGACTCTGCATTGAGTCACAGTAAGCCTTGTGTGTGTGCCAGTACAGGCTGTGCATTGAGTCAGTGAGTCATATATGTGTGTGTGTGTGTGTGTGTGTGCTGGTATAGGCAGTGCATTGAGTCCAAGTTTGCCGTGTATGCTTCTGTTTGTTTGTGTGCTGCTATAGGTGGTTCACTGAGTCACAGTCAGATATGTGTGAGTGAGTGTGTGTGTGTTCTTGTATAGGCTGTGCATTGATTCACAGTGAGCCATGTGTGTATGCTGGTATAGGAGGTGCATTGAGTCACAGTGATGGTTGTGTTTGTGTGTGTGTGTGCTGCATTAGGCTGTGAATTGAGTCACAGAAGGTGAGTCTTTGTGTGTGTATGTGCAGGTACAGGATGCGGTTTGAGTCACAGTGATGGGTGCCTCTGGGTTGTGTTATAGGCTCTGCATTGAATCACAGTGAGCCGTATTTGTGTGTGTATGTGTATTTGTGTATGTGTGTGTGTGTGTGATGGTACAGGCTGAATATTGAGTCACTGAGGTGTGCATGTGTGTATGTGGTGCTACAGACTGTTCGTTAAGTTAAACTGAGCCATTTGTGTGTGTATGTGTGTACAGTTATTGGCGCTGCATTGAGTCACAGTGAACCATGTGTGTGTGGGGAGCTGGTATAGTCACAGCACTGAGTCACAGTTAAATGTGTGGGAGTTGTGTGTGCATGTGTGAGTGTGTATTTGCTGGTGTAGACTGTGCATTGAGTCACAGTGAGTAGTGCAGTGTGTGTGTGTCTGTGATGGTGTGGACTGTGGTTTTATCCCCTTTGATCTGAACGAGTGTGTGTGTGTGTGTGTCTGTGTGTGTGTGTGCTGGCACTGGATGACCATTGAGACAGAGTGGGCTGTGTGTGTGTGTGTGTCTGTGTGTGTGCTGGTATAGACTCTGTATTGAGTCACTGTGAGCTGTGTGTGTATGTGTGTGCTCGTATAGGCTGTGCATTGAGTCACACTGAGGTGTTTTTGTGTGTGTGTGCTGGTACAGGAAGCGTTTTCTGTCACAGTCAGGTGTATGTGTGTGTGCATATGAGATTTTGTGCTGGTATGGGTTTTATTGTGCTGGTATGGGCTTTATTGACTCATGGGAGTGTGTGTGAGTGTGTGGTGATACAGACTGCATTGAGTCAAAGCGAGCTGTGTGTGTGTGTGTGCCTGTATAGGTGATTGATTGAGTACCAGTGAGCCATGTGTGAGTGCGTGTTGGTGTGTGTGTGTGTTCTGGTATAGGCTGTGCATTAAGTCACAGTGAGGCCTGCATCTGTGCATGTGTATGTGTGTGTGTGTGTGTGTGCTGGTATAGGCTGAGCTTTGAGTCCCTCTGAGGTGTGCGTGCATGTGCTGGTAAAGTGGTGCCTTGATTCACTGTGTCATGTGAGTGTGTGTGCACGCTGGTATAGGTTGTGCATTGAGTCAGAGTGAGAGGTGTGTATGTCTGTGTGTTCCGGTATAGGCTGACAATTGAGGCACACTGAGGTGTGTGTGCACATGTGTGTGTGTGTGTGCTGGTACAGCCTGCACATTGAGTCATATTGAGTTGTTTGTGTGTGTATGTGCAGGTGGAGGCAGCACATTGAGTCACAGAGAGGTGTTTGTGTGTGATGTTATATGCTATGCACTGATTCATAGGGAGGTTTGTGTGTGTGTGTGTGTGTGCACTTTCTGGTATAGGATTTGCATTGACTCACACTGAGCTGTGTTTTTGTGTGTCAGTATGTGTACATGTGTGGAGGTATGGGCTGTGGATTGACTCACAGTTTGCCATATGTGCTTCTCTGTGTGTGCATGTCTGCTAGCATATCCTGTGCACTGAGTCACAGGGAGCCGTGTGTGTGTGTATGTGTCCTGGTATAGAGTGTGTATTGATTCACAGTCAGCCATGTGTGTGTGTGTGTGAGTGCACTGGTGTAGGATGTGCAGTGAGTCACAGTGAGGTGTGTTTGTTTCGTTGTGCGTGTGCTTTCACAGGCTTAGAGGCACAATGAGATGTGGGTATGAGTGTGTCTGTGTGTGTGTGTGCTGCCATACACTGTGTCTTGTGTCACAGTGAGCTGTGTTGTGTGTTTTGTGCTGGTATAGAGTGGGCACTGACTCACAGTGAGCCATATATGTATGCTTGCATAGGCGATTGAGTCACCGTGAGACATGTGTGAGTGCATGTTAGTATGTGTGTGTGTTCACATATAGGCTGTGCTTTGATTCACAATAAGGTGTGTATGTGTGTGTGTGGGGGCTATTACAGATTGTGCATTGAGTCACAGTGTCGTGTGAGTGTGTGCAGGCTGGTATAGACTGTGCATTGTGTCACAGTGAGGGATGTGTGTGTCTGTGTGTTCTCATATAGGCTGACCATTTAGTCACACTTTGATGTGTGTGTGTGTGCTGGTATAGGCTGCATATCGCATCACAGTGATGTGTGTGTGTGTTTATGTGCAGGTACAGGCTGTGCATTGAGTCACAGTGAGGTGTGTGTGTGTGTGTGTGTGTGATGTCATACGCTGTGCACTGAGTCACAGTGAGCCGTGTGGTTGTGCTGGTCTAAACAGAGCATTGACTCCCACTGAGGTGTCGTGTGTGTGTATGTGCTGGTGTGGATTGTACATTGAGTCACAACCATGTGTGAGTTTTTGTATGTGTGTGTGCTGGTACAGGCTGTGCATTCAGTCACAGTGAGGTGTGTGTGTGTGTGTGGAATGTTATATGCTATGCACTGAGTCACAAGGAGATGAGTGTGTGTGTGGGTGCACGTGCTGGTATATGCTTTGCATTGAGTCACACTAAGCTGTGTGTGAGTGTTTGTATGTGTGTGTGTGTGGAGGTACAGGCTGTATATTGATTCACAGTGAGCCATGTGTGTTTCTTTGTGTGTGTAACTCTGCTAGCATACACTGTGCAATGAGTAATAGGGAGCCATGTGTGTGTGTCTATGTATGTTTTGGCATACTGTGAGCATTGAGTCAAACTGAGGTGTGTTCTGTGTGTCTGTATGCACTGGCATGGAATGTGTATGGAATCACATGGAGCTGTGCATGTGTGTGTTTGTGTATTTGGTGGTGTAGAGACTGTATTGTGTTTCAGTAAGCTGTGTGTGTATATGTGTGTGTGCTGGTATAGCCTGTGCATTGAGTCACAGTGAACTGTGTGTGTGTGTTTGCTGGGGCAGGCTGTGCATTGATTCAAGGTGAGCTGTGAGTGTGTGTGCGGTGCTGGTATGGACTGTGCACTGAGTCACAGAGAACCGTGTGTGTGTCTATGTGTGTTTTGGTATAAAGTGAGCATTGAATCACACTGAGTTGTGTGCTGTGTGTTTTTGTTCATGGGTATGGAGTCTGCATGGAATCACAGTGAGCTGTGCCCGTGTGTGTGTATTTGGTTGTGTAGAGTCTGTATTGCATCACAATAAGCTGTGTGTGTGTGATGGTACAGGATGTGCACTGTGTCATAGAGAGCAGTGTGTGTGTCTCTGCTGGTATAGGCTGTGCATTGACTCACAGGGAGCCTTGTGTGTGTGCAAGTACAGTCTGAGCATTGAGTTACAATGAGATGTGTTGCATGTGTTTGTGCTGGTAAGAACTGTACATTATGTCAGAATGAGCCGTGCATGTGTGTGTGTGTGTGTCTGTGTGTGTGTCTGTGTGCTGGTAGAGGTTGAGCACTGAATCACAGTTAGGTGTGTGTCTGTGAGTGCTCGTATGCGCTTTGAATTGCGTCACTGAGGTGCATGTGTGTGTTTGTGTGTGTGTGTGGTGCTACAGACTTCATTGAGTCGCAGTGAGCCTTGTGAGTGTCTGATTGCTGATATAGGCTGTGGATTGAGTCACAGTGAGTTATGTTTGTGTGTGTCCTGCTGTAGACTGCGTATTGAGTCAAAATGAGTTGTTTGTGTGTTAATGTGATCATATAGACTGTGCCTTGAATCACAGTGAGCATGCCTCTGTGTGTGTGGAGCATTTAATCAGTTATGTGTGTTTTGTGTGTGTGTGCACTCGTATGGTCTTTGCATTGTGTAACTGAGGTGTATGTGTGTGTGTGTGGTGATAAAGACTGTACATTGAGTCACAGTGAGCCATGTGTGTGTGTGTATGAGAGTGTGTGTGTTGGTGGGCTTTCATTGGTTCAATGGGGTGTGTGTGTCTGTGTTTGTTGTGCTAACGACTGCATTGAGTCACAGTGAGTCATGTTTGTGTGTGCTGGTATAGGCGATTGATTGAGTCACAGTCAGCCATGTGTGTGTGCATGTTGGTATGTGTGTGTGTTCTTCTATAGGCTGTGCATTGAGTCACAGTGAAGCCTGTATCTGTGCAGGTGTGTATGTGTGTGTGCTGGTATAGGCTGTGCATTGAGTCACACTGAGGTGTGTGTGTATGCTTGTGTGTTTTGGTATACATTGTACATTGAGTCACAGTGCTGTGTGTTTGTGTGCACGCAGGTATAGTCTGTGCATTGAGTCACAGTGATGTGTGTGTGTGTCTGCGTGTTCTGCTATAGGCTGACCATTGTGTCACATTGAGGTGTGTGTGTGTGCTGGTATAGGCTGCACTTTTTGTCACAGTGAGGTGTGTGTGTGTGAATGTGCAGGTACAGGCTGCGCATTGAGTCACAGTGTGTGGTGTGTGTGTGTGTGTGATGTTTTATGCTGTGCACTAGGACACAGTGAGCCATGTGTGTGTGCTGGTATAATCTGAGCATTGAGTCACAGTGTGGTGCGGTGTGTGTACATGTGCCGGTATGGACTGTGCATTGAATCCCAGCCCTGTGTTAGCGTTTGTGTATTTGGTGCTGTAGAGTCTGCATGAGTCACAGTAAGGTGTGTGTGTGTGCTGCTATAGGCTGAGAATTGAGTCACACCTAGGTGAGTGCATGTGTATGTGTATACTGATATGGGATTTGCATTGAATTACTGAACGGTGTGTGTGTGTGTGTGTGTGTGTGTACTGCAATAGGCTGTGCACTGAGCCACATTAAGGGGTGTTTCTGTGTGTATGTGTGCGGGTATAGGCTATGCATTGACTCACATTGAGCCTTGTGTTTGTATGTGCTAGTATACACTGTTCATTGAGTCTCAGTGAGCCATGGTTGTGTGTGTCTGTTTACTTGTATGGACTTGGCATTGAGTCTCAGACAGGTGTGTGTGTGTGTCTGTGTGTCTGTGTGGTGGTATAAACTGCATTGAGTCACACGGCGGTGTGTGTGAGAGTGTGTGTGTGTGCACATACAGGCTGGTATTGAATCACAGTGATCCGTGTGTGTGAGTGTGTGCGTGTGTGTGCTGGAATAGGCAGAGCATTGAGTCTCAGGTGTGTGTATGTGTGTGTGTATGCTGGTATGGTCTCTGCATTGATTCACTAAGGTGTGTTGTGTGTGTATGTACATGGAGCTGAAGACTGTACACTGATTCACAGTGAGCTGTGTGTGTATGTGTGTGTGTGTGATGGTATGGGCTTTGCATAGAGCCACTGAGGTGTGTGTCTCTGTGTGTATACCTGGAACTACAGACTGTGCACTGATTCACAATGAGCCATGTGTGAATGTATGTATGTGATAGTATAGGGTGTGCATGGAGTCACAATGAACGGTGCATATGTGACTTTGCATGGGTGTTGTGGTATAGGCTGTGAATTGTGTCACAGTGACTGTGTGTGTGTGTGTGTATGTGATGGTATAGGACGTGCATTGAATCAGAGAGAGCCATGCATGTGTCTCTGTGTCTGTGTGCTGGCATAGGCAGTACATTGAGTCACAGTGAGCCATGTGTTTGTATTCTGGTGTAGACTCTGCATTGAGTCACAGTAAGCCTTGTGTGTGTGCCAGTACAGGCTGTGCATTGAGTCAGTGAGTCATATATGTGTGTGTGTGTGTGTGTGTGTGTGTGCTGGTATAGGCAGTGCATTGAGTCCAAGTTTGCCGTGTATGCTTCTGTTTGTTTGTGTGCTGCTATAGGTGGTTCACTGAGTCACAGTCAGATATGTGTGAGTGAGTGTGTGTGTGTTCTTGTATAGGCTGTGCATTGATTCACAGTGAGCCATGTGTGTATGCTGGTATAGGAGGTGCATTGAGTCACAGTGATGGTTGTGTTTGTGTGTGTGTGTGCTGCATTAGGCTGTGAATTGAGTCACAGAAGGTGAGTCTTTGTGTGTGTATGTGCAGGTACAGGATGCGGTTTGAGTCACAGTGATGGGTGCCTCTGGGTTGTGTTATAGGCTCTGCATTGAATCACAGTGAGCCGTATTTGTGTGTGTATGTGTATTTGTGTATGTGTGTGTGTGTGTGATGGTACAGGCTGAATATTGAGTCACTGAGGTGTGCATGTGTGTATGTGGTGCTACAGACTGTTCGTTAAGTTAAACTGAGCCATTTGTGTGTGTATGTGTGTGTGTGTGTACAGTTATTGGCGCTGCATTGAGTCACAGTGAACCATGTGTGTGTGGGGAGCTGGTATAGTCACAGCACTGAGTCACAGTTAAATGTGTGGGAGTTGTGTGTGCATGTGTGAGTGTGTATTTGCTGGTGTAGACTGTGCATTGAGTCACAGTGAGTAGTGCAGTGTGTGTGTGTCTGTGATGGTGTGGACTGTGGTTTTATCCCCTTTGACCTGAACGAGTGTGTGTGTGTGTGTGTCTGTGTGTGTGTGTGCTGGCACTGGATGACCATTGAGACAGAGTGGGCTGTGTGTGTGTGTGTGTCTGTGTGTGTGCTGGTATAGACTCTGTATTGAGTCACTGTGAGCTGTGTGTGTATGTGTGTGCTCGTATAGGCTGTGCATTGAGTCACACTGAGGTGTTTTTGTGTGTGTGTGCTGGTACAGGAAGCGTTTTCTGTCACAGTCAGGTGTGTGTGTGTGTGCATATGAGATTTTGTGCTGGTATGGGTTTTATTGTGCTGGTATGGGCTTTATTGACTCATGGGAGTGTGTGTGAGTGTGTGGTGATACAGACTGCATTGAGTCAAAGTGAGCTGTGTGTGTGTGTGTGCCTGTATAGGTGATTGATTGAGTACCAGTGAGCCATGTGTCAGTGTGTGTTGGTGTGTGTGTGTGTTCTGGTATAGGCTGTGCATTAAGTCACAGTGAGGCCTGCATCTGTGCATGTGTATGTGTGTGTGTGTGCTGGTATAGGCTGAGCTTTGAGTCCCTCTGAGGTGTGCGTGCATGTGCTGGTAAAGTGGTGCCTTGATTCACTGTGTCATGTGAGTGTGTGTGCACGCTGGTATAGGTTGTGCATTGAGTCAGAGTGAGAGGTGTGTATGTCTGTGTGTTCCGGTATAGGCTGACAATTGAGGCACACTGAGGAGTGTGTGCACATGTGTGTGTGTGTGTGCTGGTACAGCCTGCACATTGAGTCATATTGAGTTGTTTGTGTGTGTATGTGCAGGTGGAGGCAGCACATTGAGTCACAGAGAGGTGTTTGTGTGTGATGTTATACGCTATGCACTGATTCATAGGGAGGTTTGTGTGTGTGTGTGTGTGTGCACTTTCTGGTATAGGATTTGCATTGACTCACACTGAGCTGTGTTTTTGTGTGTCAGTATGTGTACATGTGTGGAGGTATGGGCTGTGGATTGACTCACAGTTTGCCATATGTGCTTCTCTGTGTGTGCATGTCTGCTAGCATATCCTGTGCACTGAGTCACAGGGAGCCGTGTGTGTGTGTGTGTGTATGTGTCCTGGTATAGAGTGTGTATTGATTCACAGTCAGCCATGTGTGTGTGTGTGTGAGTGCACTGGTATAGGATGTGCAGTGAGTCACAGTGAGGTGTGTTTGTTTCATTGTGCGTGTGCTTTCACAGGCTTAGAGGCACAATGAGATGTGGGTATGAGTGTGTCTGTGTGTGTGTGTGTGCTGCCATACACTGTGCCTTGTGTCACAGTCAGCTGTGTTGTGTGTTTTGTGCTGGAATAGAGTGGGCACTGACTCACAGTGAGCCATATATGTATGCTTGCATAGGCGATTGAGTCACCGTGAGACATGTGTGAGTGCATGTTAGTATGTGTGTATGTTCACATATAGGCTGTGCTTTGATTCACAATAAGGTGTGTATGTGTGTGTGGGGGGGCTATTACAGATTGTGCATTGAGTCACAGTGTCGTGTGAGTGTGTGCAGGCTGGTATAGACTGTGCATTGTGTCACAGTGAGGGATGTGTGTGTCTGTGTGTTCTCATATAGGCTGACCATTTAGTCACACTTTGATGTGTGTGTGTATGCTGGTATAGGCTGCATATCGCATCACAGTGATGTGTGTGTGTGTTTATGTGCAGGTACAGGCTGTGCATTGAGTCACAGCGAGGTGTATGTGTGTGTGTGTGTGATGTCATACGCTGTGCACTGAGTCACAGTGAGCCGTGTGGTTGTGCTGGTATAAACTGAGCATTGACTCCCACTGAGGTGTCGTGTGTGTGTATGTGCTGGTGTGGATTGTACATTGAGTCACAACCATGTGTGAGTTTTTGTATGTGTGTGTGCTGGTACAGGCTGTGCATTCAGTCACAGTGAGGTGTGTGTGTGTGTGTGTGGAATGTTATATGCTATGCACTGAGTCACAAGGAGATGAGTGTGTGTGTGGGTGCACGTGCTGGTATATGCTTTGCATTGAGTCACACTAAGCTGTGTGTGAGTGTTTGTATGTGTGTGTGTGTGGAGGTACAGGCTGTGTATTGATTCACAGTGAGCCATGTGTGTTTCTTTGTGTGTGTAACTCTGCTAGCATACACTGTGCAATGAGTAATAGGGAGCCGTGTGTGTGTGTCTATGTATGTTTTGGCATACTGTGAGCATTGAGTCAAACTGAGGTGTGTTCTGTGTGTCTGTATGTACTGGCATGGAATGTGCATGGAATCACATGGAGCTGTGCATGTGTGTGTTTGTGTATTTGGTGGTGTAGAGACTGTATTGTGTTGCAGTAAGCTGTGTGTGTATATGTGTGTGTGCTGGTATAGCCTGTGCATTGAGTCACAGTGAACTGTGTGTGTGTGTTTGCTGGAGCAGGCTGTGCATTGATACAAGGTGAGCTGTGAGTGTGTGTGCGGTGCTGGTATGGACTGTGCACTGAGTCACAGAGAACCGTGTGTGTGTCTATGTGTGTTTTGGTATAAAGTGAGCATTGAATCACACTGAGTTGTGTGCTGTGTGTTTTTGTGCATGGGTATGGAGTCTGCATGGAATCACAGTGAGCTGTGCGTGTGTGTGTGTATTTGGTTGTGTAGAGTCTGTATTGCATCACAATAAGCTGTGTGTGTGTGATGGTACAGGATGTGCACTGTGTCATAGAGAGCAGTGTGTGTGTGTCTCTGCTGGTATAGGCTGTGCATTGACTCACAGGGAGCCTTGTGTGTGTGCAAGTACAGTCTGAGCATTGAGTTACAATGAGATGTGTTGCATGTGTTTGTGCTGGTAAGAACTGTACATTATGTCAGAATGAGCCGTGCATGTGTGTGTGTGTGTGTCTGTGTGTGTGTCTGTGTGCTGGTAGAGGTTGAACACTGAATCACAGTTAGGTGTGTGTCTGTGAGTGCTCGTATGCGCTTTGAATTGAGTCACTGAGGTGCATGTGTGTGTTTGTGTGTGTGTGTGTGGTGCTACAGACTTCATTGAGTCGCAGTGAGCCTTGTGAGTGTCTGATTGCTGATATAGGCTGTGGATTGAGTCACAGTGAGTTATGTTTGTGTGTGTCCTGCTGTAGACTGCGTATTGAGTCAAAATGAGTTGTTTGTGTGTTAATGTGATCATATAGACTGTGCCTTGAATCACAGTGAGCATGCCTCTGTGTGTGTGGAGCATTTAATCAGTTATGTGTGTTTTGTGTGTGTGTGCACTCGTATGGTCTTTGCATTGTGTAACTGAGGTGTATGTGTGTGTGTGTGGTGATAAAGACTGTACATTGAGTCACAGTGAGCCATGTGTGTGTGTGTGTATGAGAGTGTGTGTGTTGGTGGGCTTTCATTGATTCAATGGGGTGTGTGTGTCTGTGTTTGTTGTGCTAACGACTGCATTGAGTCACAGTGAGTCATGTTTGTGTGTGCTGGTATAGGCGATTGATTGAGTCACAGTCAGCCATGTGTGTGTGCATGTTGGTATGTGTGTGTGTTCTTCTATAGGCTGTGCATTGAGTGAACCCTGTATCTGTGCAGGTGTGTATGTGTGTGTGCTGGTATAGGCTGTGCATTGAGTCACACTGAGGTGTGTGTGTATGCTTGTGTGTTTTGGTATACATTGTACATTGAGTCACAGTGCTGTGTGTTTGTGTGCACGCAGGTATAGTCTGTGCATTGAGTCACAGTGATGTGTGTGTGTGTCTGCGTGTTCTGGTATAGGATGACCATTGTGTCACATTGAGGTGTGTGTGTGTGAATGTGCAGGTACAGGCTGCGCATTGAGTCACAGTGTGTGGTGTGTGTGTGTGTGTGATGTTTTATGCTGTGCACTAGGACACAGTGAGCCATGTGTGTGTGCTGGTATAATCTGAGCATTGAGTCACAGTGTGGTGCGGTGTGTGTACATGTGCCGGTATGGACTGTGCATTGAATCCCAGCCCTGTGTTAGCGTTTGTGTATTTGGTGCTGTAGAGTCTGCATGAGTCACAGTAAGGTGTGTGTGTGTGCTGCTATAGGCTGAGAATTGAGTCACACCTAGGTGAGTGCATGTGTATGTGTATACTGATATGGGATTTGCATTGAATTACTGAACGGTGTGTGTGTGTGTGTGTGTGTGTGTGTCTACTGCAATAGGCTGTGCACTGAGCCACATTAAGGGGTGTTTCTGTGTGTATGTGTGCGGGTATAGGCTATGCATTGACTCACATTGAGCCTTGTGTTTGTATGTGCTAGTATACACTGTTCATTGAGTCTCAGTGAGCCATGGTTGTGTGTGTCTGTTTACTTGTATGGGCTTGGCATTGAGTCTCAGACAGGTGTGTGTGTGTGTCTGTGTGTCTGTGTGGTGGTATAAACTGCATTGAGTCACACGGCGGTGTGTGTGAGAGTGTGTGTGTGTGCACATACAGGCTGGTATTGAATCACAGTGATCCGTGTGTGTGAGTGTGTGCGTGTGTGTGCTGGAATAGGCAGAGCATTGAGTCTCAGGTGTGTGTATGTGTGTGTGTATGCTGGTATGGTCTCTGCATTGATTCACTAAGGTGTGTTGTGTGTGTATGTACATGGAGCTGAAGACTGTACACTGATTCACAGTGAGCTGTGTGTGTATGTGTGTGTGTGTGATGGTATGGGCTTTGCATAGAGCCACTGAGGTGTGTGTCTCTGTGTGTATACCTGGAACTACAGACTGTGCACTGATTCACAATGAGCCATGTGTGAATGTATGTATGTGATAGTATAGGGTGTGCATGGAGTCACAATGAACCGTGCATATGTGTCTTTGCATGGGTGTTGTGGTATAGGCTGTGAATTGTGTCACAGTGACTGTGTGTGTGTGTGTGTATGTGATGGTATAGGACGTGCATTGAATCAGAGAGAGCCATGCATGTGTCTCTGTGTCTGTGTGCTGGCATAGGCAGTACATTGAGTCACAGTGAGCCATGTGTTTGTATTCTGGTGTAGACTCTGCATTGAGTCACAGTAAGCCTTGTGTGTGTGCCAGTACAGGCTGTGCATTGAGTCAGTGAGTCATATATGTGTGTGTGTGTGTGTGTGTGTGCTGGTATAGGCAGTGCATTGAGTCCAAGTTTGCCGTGTATGCTTCTGTTTGTTTGTGTGCTGCTATAGGTGGTTCACTGAGTCACAGTCAGATATGTGTGAGTGAGTGTGTGTGTGTTCTTGTATAGGCTGTGCATTGATTCACAGTGAGCCATGTGTGTATGCTGGTATAGGAGGTGCATTGAGTCACAGTGATGGTTGTGTTTGTGTGTGTGTGTGCTGCATTAGGCTGTGAATTGAGTCACAGAAGGTGAGTCTTTGTGTGTGTATGTGCAGGTACAGGATGCGGTTTGAGTCACAGTGATGGGTGCCTCTGGGTTGTGTTATAGGCTCTGCATTGAATCACAGTGAGCCGTATTTGTGTGTGTATGTGTATTTGTGTATGTGTGTGTGTGTGTGATGGTACAGGCTGAATATTGAGTCACTGAGGTGTGCATGTGTGTATGTGGTGCTACAGACTGTTCGTTAAGTTAAACTGAGCCATTTGTGTGTGTATGTGTGTGTGTGTGTACAGTTATTGGCGCTGCATTGAGTCACAGTGAACCATGTGTGTGTGGGGAGCTGGTATAGTCACAGCACTGAGTCACAGTTAAATGTGTGGGAGTTGTGTGTGCATGTGTGAGTGTGTATTTGCTGGTGTAGACTGTGCATTGAGTCACAGTGAGTAGTGCAGTGTGTGTGTGTCTGTGATGGTGTGGACTGTGGTTTTATCCCCTTTGACCTGAACGAGTGTGTGTGTGTGTGTGTCTGTGTGTGTGTGTGCTGGCACTGGATGACCATTGAGACAGAGTGGGCTGTGTGTGTGTGTGTGTCTGTGTGTGTGCTGGTATAGACTCTGTATTGAGTCACTGTGAGCTGTGTGTGTATGTGTGTGCTCGTATAGGCTGTGCATTGAGTCACACTGAGGTGTTTTTGTGTGTGTGTGCTGGTACAGGAAGCGTTTTCCGTCACAGTCAGGTGTGTGTGTGTGTGCATATGAGATTTTGTGCTGGTATGGGTTTTATTGTGCTGGTATGGGCTTTATTGACTCATGGGAGTGTGTGTGAGTGTGTGGTGATACAGACTGCATTGAGTCAAAGCGAGCTGTGTGTGTGTGTGCCTGTATAGGTGATTGATTGAGTACCAGTGAGCCATGTGTGAGTGCGTGTTGGTGTGTGTGTGTGTTCTGGTATAGGCTGTGCATTAAGTCACAGTGAGGCCTGCATCTGTGCATGTGTATGTGTGTGTGTGTGTGTGTGCTGGTATAGGCTGAGCTTTGAGTCCCTCTGAGGTGTGCGTGCATGTGCTGGTAAAGTGGTGCCTTGATTCACTGTGTCATGTGAGTGTGTGTGCACGCTGGTATAGGTTGTGCATTGAGTCAGAGTGAGAGGTGTGTATGTCTGTGTGTTCCGGTATAGGCTGACAATTGAGGCACACTGAGGTGTGTGTGCACATGTGTGTGTGTGTGTGCTGGTACAGCCTGCACATTGAGTCATATTGAGTTGTTTGTGTGTGTATGTGCAGGTAGAGGCAGCACATTGAGTCACAGAGAGGTGTTTGTGTGTGATGTTATACGCTATGCACTGATTCATAGGGAGGTTTGTGTGTGTGTGTGTGTGTGCACTTTCTGATATAGGATTTGCATTGACTCACACTGAGCTGTGTTTTTGTGTGTCAGTATGTGTACATGTGTGGAGGTATGGGCTGTGGATTGACTCACAGTTTGCCATATGTGCTTCTCTGTGTGTGCATGTCTGCTAGCATATCCTGTGCACTGAGTCACAGGGAGCCGTGTGTGTGTGTGTGTGTATGTGTCCTGGTATAGAGTGTGTATTGATTCACAGTCAGCCATGTGTGTGTGTGTGTGAGTGCACTGGTATAGGATGTGCAGTGAGTCACAGTGAGGTGTGCTTGTTTCGTTGTGCGTGTGCTTTCACAGGCTTAGAGGCACAATGAGATGTGGGTATGAGTGTGTCTGTGTGTGTGTGTGCTGCCATACACTGTGCCTTGTGTCACAGTGAGCTGTGTTGTGTGTTTTGTGCTGGTATAGAGTGGGCACTGACTCACAGTGAGCCATATATGTATGCTTGCATAGGCGATTGAGTCACCGTGAGACATGTGTGAGTGCATGTTAGTATGTGTGTGTGTTCACATATAGGCTGTGCTTTGATTCACAATAAGGTGTGTATGTGTGCGTGTGTGGGCTATTACAGATTGTGCATTGAGTCACAGTGTCGTGTGAGTGTGTGCAGGCTGGTATAGACTGTGCATTGTGTCACAGTGAGGGATGTGTGTGTCTGTGTGTTCTCATATAGGCTGACCATTTAGTCACACTTTGATGTGTGTGTGTATGCTGGTATAGGCTGCATATCGCATCACAGTGATGTGTGTGTGTGTTTATGTGCAGGTACAGGCTGTGCATTGAGTCACAGCGAGGTGTGTGTGTGTGTGTGTGTGTGATGTCATACGCTGTGCACTGAGTCACAGTGAGCCGTGTGGTTGTGCTGGTATAAACTGAGCATTGACTCCCACTGAGGTGTCGTGTGTGTGTATGTGCTGGTGTGGATTGTACATTGAGTCACAACCATGTGTGAGTTTTTGTATGTGTGTGTGCTGGTACAGGCTGTGCATTCAGTCACAGTGAGGTGTGTGTGTGTGTGTGTCGAATGTTATATGCTATGCACTGAGTCACAGGGAGTTGAGTGTGTGTGTGAGTGCACGTGCTGGTATATGCTTTGCATTGAGTCACAGTAAGCTGCGTGTGAGTGTTTGTATGTGTGTGTGCTTGGAGGTACAGGCTGTGTATTGATTCACAGTGAGCCATGTGTGTTTCTTTGTGTGTGTAACTCTGCTAGCATACACTGTGCAATGAGTAATAGGGAGCCGTGTGTGTGTGTCTATGTATGTTTTGGCATACTGTGAGCATTGAGTCAAACTGAGGTGTGTTCTGTGTGTCTGTATGCACTGGCATGGAATGTGCATGGAATCACATGGAGCTGTGCATGTGTGTGTTTGTGTATTTGGTGGTGTAGAGACTGTATTGTGTTGCAGTAAGCTGTGTGTGTATATTTGTGTGTGCTGGTATAGCCTGTGCATTGAGTCACAGTGAACTGTGTGTGTGTGTTTGCTGGGGCAGGCTGTGCATTGATTCAAGGTGAGCTGTGAGTGTGTGTGCGGTGCTGGTATGGACTGTGCACTGAGTCACAGAGAACCGTGTGTGTGTCTATGTGTGTTTTGGTATAAAGTGAGCATTGAATCACACTGAGTTGTGTGCTGTGTGTTTTTGTGCATGGGTATGGAGTCTGCATGGAATCACAGTGAGCTGTGCGTGTGTGTGTGTATTTGGTTGTGTAGAGTCTGTATTGCATCACAATAAGCTGTGTGTGTGTGATGGTACAGGATGTGCACTGTGTCATAGAGAGCAGTGTGTGTGTCTCTGCTGGTATAGGCTGTGCATTGACTCACAGGGAGCCTTGTGTGTGTGCAAGTACAGTCTGAGCATTGAGTTACAATGAGATGTGTTGCATGTGTTTGTGCTGGTAAGAACTGTACATTATGTCAGAATGAGCCGTGCATGTGTGTGTGTGTGTGTCTGTGTGTGTGTCTGTGTGCTGGTAGAGGTTGAGCACTGAATCACAGTTAGGTGTGTGTCTGTGAGTGCTCGTATGCGCTTTGAATTGCGTTACTGAGGTGCATGTGTGTGTTTGTGTGTGTGTGTGTGGTGCTACAGACTTCATTGAGTCGCAGTGAGCCTTGTGAGTGTCTGATTGCTGATATAGGCTGTGGATTGAGTCACAGTGAGTTATGTTTGTGTGTGTCCTGCTGTAGACTGCGTATTGAGTCAAAATGAGTTGTTTGTGTGTTAATGTGATCATATAGACTGTGCCTTGAATCACAGTGAGCATGCCTCTGTGTGTGTGGAGCATTTAATCAGTTATGTGTGTTTTGTGTGTGTGTGCACTCGTATGGTCTTTGCATTGTGTAACTGAGGTGTATGTGTGTGTGTGTGGTGATAAAGACTGTACATTGAGTCACAGTGAGCCATGTGTGTGTGTGTATGAGAGTGTGTGTGTTGGTGGGCTTTCATTGATTCAATGGGGTGTGTGTGTCTGTGTTTGTTGTGCTAACGACTGCATTGAGTCACAGTGAGTCATGTTTGTGTGTGCTGGTATAGGCGATTGATTGAGTCACAGTCAGCCATGTGTGTGTGTATGTTGGTATGTGTGTGTGTTCTTCTATAGGCTGTGCATTGAGTCACAGTGAAGCCTGTATCTGTGCAGGTGTGTATGTGTGTGTGCTGGTATAGGCTGTGCATTGAGTCACACTGAGGTGTGTGTGTATGCTTGTGTGTTTTGGTATACATTGTACATTGAGTCACAGTGCTGTGTGTTTGTGTGCACGCAGGTATAGTCTGTGCATTGAGTCACAGTGATGTGTGTGTGTGTCTGCATGTTCTGCTATAGGCTGACCATTGTGTCACATTGAGGTGTGTGTGTGTGCTGGTATAGGCTGCACTTTTTGTCACAGTGAGGTGTGTGTGTGTGAATGTTCAGGTACAGGCTGCACATTGAGTCACAGTGTGTGGTGTGTGTGTGTGTGTGATGTTTTATGCTGTGCACTAGGACACAGTGAGCCATGTGTGTGTGCTGGTATAATCTGAGCATTGAGTCACAGTGTGGTGCGGTGTGTGTACATGTGCCGGTATGGACTGTGCATTGAATCCCAGCCCTGTGTTAGCGTTTGTGTATTTGGTGCTGTAGAGTCTGCATGAGTCACAGTAAGGTGTGTGTGTGTGCTGCTATAGGCTGAGAATTGAGTCACACCTAGGTGAGTGCATGTGTATGTGTATACTGATATGGGATTTGCATTGAATTACTGAACGGTGTGTGTGTGTGTGTGTGTGTGTGTGTGTGTACTGCAATAGGCTGTGCACTGAGCCACATTAAGGGGTGTTTCTGTGTGTATGTGTGCGGGTATAGGCTATGCATTGACTCACATTGAGCCTTGTGTTTGTATGTGCTAGTATACACTGTTCATTGAGTCTCAGTGAGCCATGGTTGTGTGTGTCTGTTTACTTGTATGGGCTTGGCATTGAGTCTCAGACAGGTGTGTGTGTGTGTCTGTGTGTCTGTGTGGTGGTATAAACTGCATTGAGTCACACGGCGGTGTGTGTGAGAGTGTGTGTGTGTGCACATACAGGCTGGTATTGAATCACAGTGATCCGTGTGTGTGAGTGTGTGCGTGTGTGTGCTGGAATAGGCAGAGCATTGAGTCTCAGGTGTGTGTATGTGTGTGTGTATGCTGGTATGGTCTCTGCATTGATTCACTAAGGTGTGTTGTGTGTGTATGTACATGGAGCTGAAGACTGTACACTGATTCACAGTGAGCTGTGTGTGTATGTGTGTGTGTGTGATGGTATGGGCTTTGCATAGAGCCACTGAGGTGTGTGTCTCTGTGTGTATACCTGGAACTACAGACTGTGCACTGATTCACAATGAGCCATGTGTGAATGTATGTATGTGATAGTATAGTGTGTGCATGGAGTCACAATGAACCGTGCATATGTGTCTTTGCATGGGTGTTGTGGTATAGGCTGTGAATTGTGTCACAGTGACTGTGTGTGTGTGTGTGTATGTGATGGTATAGGACGTGCATTGAATCAGAGAGAGCCATGCATGTGTCTCTGTGTCTGTGTGCTGGCATAGGCAGTACATTGAGTCACAGTGAGCCATGTGTTTGTATTCTGGTGTAGACTCTGCATTGAGTCACAGTAAGCCTTGTGTGTGTGCCAGTACAGGCTGTGCATTGAGTCAGTGAGTCATATATGTGTGTGTGTGTGTGTGTGTGTGTGCTGGTATAGGCAGTGCATTGAGTCCAAGTTTGCTGTGTATGCTTCTGTTTGTTTGTGTGCTGCTATAGGTGGTTCACTGAGTCACAGTCAGATATGTGTGAGTGAGTGTGTGTGTGTTCTTGTATAGGCTGTGCATTGATTCACAGTGAGCCATGTGTTTATGCTGGTATAGGAGGTGCATTGAGTCACAGTGATGGTTGTGTTTGTGTGTGTGTGTGCTGCATTAGGCTGTGAATTGAGTCACAGAAGGTGAGTCTTTGTGTGTGTATGTGCAGGTACAGGATGCGGTTTGAGTCACAGTGATGGGTGCCTCTGGGTTGTGTTATAGGCTCTGCATTGAATCACAGTGAGCCGTATTTGTGTGTGTATGTGTATTTGTGTATGTGTGTGTGTGTGTGATGGTACAGGCTGAATATTGAGTCACTGAGGTGTGCATGTGTGTATGTGGTGCTACAGACTGTTCGTTAAGTTAAACTGAGCCATTTGTGTGTGTATGTGTGTGTGTGTGTACAGTTATTGGCGCTGCATTGAGTCACAGTGAACCATGTGTGTGTGGGGAGCTGGTATAGTCACAGCACTGAGTCACAGTTAAATGTGTGGGAGTTGTGTGTGCATGTGTGAGTGTGTATTTGCTGGTGTAGACTGTGCATTGAGTCACAGTGAGTAGTGCAGTGTGTGTGTGTCTGTGATGGTGTGGACTGTGGTTTTATCCCCTTTGATCTGAACGAGTGTGTGTGTGTGTGTCTGTGTGTGTGTGTGCTGGCACTGGATGACCATTGAGACAGAGTGGGCTGTGTGTGTGTGTGTGTCTGTGTGTGTGCTGGTATAGACTCTGTATTGAGTCACTGTGAGCTGTGTGTGTATGTGTGTGCTCGTATAGGCTGTGCATTGAGTCACACTGAGGTGTTTTTGTGTGTGTGTGCTGGTACAGGAAGCGTTTTCTGTCACAGTCAGGTGTGTGTGTGTGTGCATATGAGATTTTGTGCTGGTATGGGTTTTATTGTGCTGGTATGGGTTTTATTGACTCATGGGAGTGTGTGTGAGTGTGTGGTGATACAGACTGCATTGAGTCAAAGCGAGCTGTGTGTGTGTGTGTGCCTGTATAGGTGATTGATTGAGTACCAGTGAGCCATGTGTGAGTGCGTGTTGGTGTGTGTGTGTGTTCTGGTATAGGCTGTGCATTAAGTCACAGTGAGGCCTGCATCTGTGCATGTGTATGTGTGTGTGTGTGTGTGTGCTGGTATAGGCTGAGCTTTGAGTCCCTCTGAGGTGTGCGTGCATGTGCTGGTAAAGTGGTGCCTTGATTCACTGTGTCATGTGAGTGTGTGTGCACGCTGGTATAGGTTGTGCATTGAGTCAGAGTGAGAGGTGTGTATGTCTGTGTGTTCCGGTATAGGCTGACAATTGAGGCACACTGAGGTGTGTGTGCACATGTGTGTGTGTGTGTGCTGGTACAGCCTGCACATTGAGTCATATTGAGTTGTTTGTGTGTGTATGTGCAGGTGGAGGCAGCACATTGAGTCACAGAGAGGTGTTTGTGTGTGATGTTATATGCTATGCACTGATTCATAGGGAGGTTTGTGTGTGTGTGTGTGTGTGCACTTTCTGGTATAGGATTTGCATTGACTCACACTGAGCTGTGTTTTTGTGTGTCAGTATGTGTACATGTGTGGAGGTATGGGCTGTGGATTGACTCACAGTTTGCCATATGTGCTTCTCTGTGTGTGCATGTCTGCTAGCATATCCTGTGCACTGAGTCACAGGGAGCCGTGTGTGTGTGTGTGTATGTGTCCTGGTATAGAGTGTGTATTGATTCACAGTCAGCCATGTGTGTGTGTGTGTGAGTGCACTGGTGTAGGATGTGCAGTGAGTCACAGTGAGGTGTGTTTGTTTCGTTGTGCGTGTGCTTTCACAGGCTTAGAGGCACAATGAGATGTGGGTATGAGTGTGTCTGTGTGTGTGTGTGCTGCCATACACTGTGCCTTGTGTCACAGTGAGCTGTGTTGTGTGTTTTGTGCTGGTATAGAGTGGGCACTGACTCACAGTGAGCCATATATGTATGCTTGCATAGGCGATTGAGTCACCGTGAGACATGTGTGAGTGCATGTTAGTATGTGTGTGTGTTCACATATAGGCTGTGCTTTGATTCACAATAAGGTGTGTATGTGTGTGTGGGGGGGCTATTACAGATTGTGCATTGAGTCACAGTGTCGTGTGAGTGTGTGCAGGCTGGTATAGACTGTGCATTGTGTCACAGTGAGGGATGTGTGTGTCTGTGTGTTCTCATATAGGCTGACCATTTAGTCACACTTTGATGTGTGTGTGTGTGCTGGTATAGGCTGCATATCGCATCACAGTGATGTGTGTGTGTGTTTATGTGCAGGTACAGGCTGTGCATTGAGTCACAGTGAGGTGTGTGTGTGTGTGTGTGTGTGATGTCATACGCTGTGCACTGAGTCACAGTGAGCCGTGTGGTTGTGCTGGTATAAACAGAGCATTGACTCCCACTGAGGTGTCGTGTGTGTGTATGTGCTGGTGTGGATTGTACATTGAGTCACAACCATGTGTGAGTTTTTGTATGTGTGTGTGCTGGTACAGGCTGTGCATTCAGTCACAGTGAGGTGTGTGTGTGTGTGTGTGGAATGTTATATGCTATGCACTGAGTCACAAGGAGATGAGTGTGTGTGTGGGTGCACGTGCTGGTATATGCTTTGCATTGAGTCACACTAAGCTGTGTGTGAGTGTTTGTATGTGTGTGTGTGTGGAGGTACAGGCTGTATATTGATTCACAGTGAGCCATGTGTGTTTCTTTGTGTGTGTAACTCTGCTAGCATACACTGTGCAATGAGTAATAGGGAGCCATGTGTGTGTGTCTATGTATGTTTTGGCATACTGTGAGCATTGAGTCAAACTGAGGTGTGTTCTGTGTGTCTGTATGCACTGGCATGGAATGTGTATGGAATCACATGGAGCTGTGCATGTGTGTGTTTGTGTATTTGGTGGTGTAGAGACTGTATTGTGTTTCAGTAAGCTGTGTGTGTATATGTGTGTGTGCTGGTATAGCCTGTGCATTGAGTCACAGTGAACTGTGTGTGTGTGTTTGCTGGGGCAGGCTGTGCATTGATTCAAGGTGAGCTGTGAGTGTGTGTGCGGTGCTGGTATGGACTGTGCACTGAGTCACAGAGAACCGTGTGTGTGTCTATGTGTGTTTTGGTATAAAGTGAGCATTGAATCACACTGAGTTGTGTGCTGTGTGTTTTTGTGCATGGGTATGGAGTCTGCATGGAATCACAGTGAGCTGTGCGTGTGTGTGTGTATTTGGTTGTGTAGAGTCTGTATTGCATCACAATAAGCTGTGTGTGTGTGATGGTACAGGATGTGCACTGTGTCATAGAGAGCAGTGTGTGTGTCTCTGCTGGTATAGGCTGTGCATTGACTCACAGGGAGCCTTGTGTGTGTGCAAGTACAGTCTGAGCATTGAGTTACAATGAGATGTGTTGCATGTGTTTGTGCTGGTAAGAACTGTACATTATGTCAGAATGAGCCATGCATGTGTGTGTGTGTGTGTCTGTGTGTGTGTCTGTGTGCTGGTAGAGGTTGAGCACTGAATCACAGTTAGGTGTGTGTCTGTGAGTGCTCGTATGCGCTTTGAATTGCGTCACTGAGGTGCATGTGTGTGTTTGTGTGTGTGTGTGTGGTGCTACAGACTTCATTGAGTCGCAGTGAGCCTTGTGAGTGTCTGATTGCTGATATAGGCTGTGGATTGAGTCACAGTGAGTTATGTTTGTGTGTGTCCTGCTGTAGACTGCGTATTGAGTCAAAATGAGTTGTTTGTGTGTTAATGTGATCATATAGACTGTGCCTTGAATCACAGTGAGCATGCCTCTGTGTGTGTGGAGCATTTAATCAGTTATGTGTGTTTTGTGTGTGTGTGCACTCGTATGGTCTTTGCATTGTGTAACTGAGGTGTATGTGTGTGTGTGTGGTGATAAAGACTGTACATTGAGTCACAGTGAGCCATGTGTGTGTGTGTATGAGAGTGTGTGTGTTGGTGGGCTTTCATTGATTCAATGGGGTGTGTGTGTCTGTGTTTGTTGTGCTAACGACTGCATTGAGTCACAGTGAGTCATGTTTGTGTGTGCTGGTATAGGCGATTGATTGAGTCACAGTCAGCCATGTGTGTGTGCATGTTGGTATGTGTGTGTGTTCTTCTATAGGCTGTGCATTGAGTCACAGTGAACCCTGTATCTGTGCAGGTGTGTATGTGTGTGTGCTGGTATAGGCTGTGCATTGAGTCACACTGAGGTGTGTGTGTATGCTTGTGTGTTTTGGTATACATTGTACATTGAGTCACAGTGCTGTGTGTTTGTGTGCACGCAGGTATAGTCTGTGCATTGAGTCACAGTGATGTGTGTGTGTGTCTGCGTGTTCTGCTATAGGCTGACCATTGTGTCACATTGAGGTGTGTGTGTGTGCTGGTATAGGCTGCACTTTTTGTCACAGTGAGGTGTGTGTGTGTGAATGTTCAGGTACAGGCTGCACATTGAGTCACAGTGTGTGGTGTGTGTGTGTGTGTGATGTTTTATGCTGTGCACTAGGACACAGTGAGCCATGTGTGTGTGCTGGTATAATCTGAGCATTGAGTCACAGTGTGGTGCGGTGTGTGTACATGTGCCGGTATGGACTGTGCATTGAATCCCAGCCCTGTGTTAGCGTTTGTGTATTTGGTGCTGTAGAGTCTGCATGAGTCACAGTAAGGTGTGTGTGTGTGCTGCTATAGGCTGAGAATTGAGTCACACCTAGGTGAGTGCATGTGTATGTGTATACTGATATGGGATTTGCATTGAATTACTGAACGGTGTGTGTGTGTGTGTGTGTGTGTGTGTGTACTGCAATAGGCTGTGCACTGAGCCACATTAAGGGGTGTTTCTGTGTGTATGTGTGCGGGTATAGGCTATGCATTGACTCACATTGAGCCTTGTGTTTGTATGTGCTAGTATACACTGTTCATTGAGTCTCAGTGAGCCATGGTTGTGTGTGTCTGTTTACTTGTATGGGCTTGGCATTGAGTCTCAGACAGGTGTGTGTGTGTGTCTGTGTGTCTGTGTGGTGGTATAAACTGCATTGAGTCACACGGCGGTGTGTGTGAGAGTGTGTGTGTGTGCACATACAGGCTGGTATTGAATCACAGTGATCCGTGTGTGTGAGTGTGTGCGTGTGTGTGCTGGAATAGGCAGAGCATTGAGTCTCAGGTGTGTGTATGTGTGTGTGTATGCTGGTATGGTCTCTGCATTGATTCACTAAGGTGTGTTGTGTGTGTATGTACATGGAGCTGAAGACTGTACACTGATTCACAGTGAGCTGTGTGTGTATGTGTGTGTGTGTGATGGTATGGGCTTTGCATAGAGCCACTGAGGTGTGTGTCTCTGTGTGTATACCTGGAACTACAGACTGTGCACTGATTCACAATGAGCCATGTGTGAATGTATGTATGTGATAGTATAGTGTGTGCATGGAGTCACAATGAACGGTGCATATGTGTCTTTGCATGGGTGTTGTGGTATAGGCTGTGAATTGTGTCACAGTGACTGTGTGTGTGTGTGTGTGTATGTGATGGTATAGGACGTGCATTGAATCAGAGAGAGCCATGCATGTGTCTCTGTGTCTGTGTGCTGGCATAGGCAGTACATTGAGTCACAGTGAGCCATGTGTTTGTATTCTGGTGTAGACTCTGCATTGAGTCACAGTAAGCCTTGTGTGTGTGCCAGTACAGGCTGTGCATTGAGTCAGTGAGTCATATATGTGTGTGTGTGTGTGTGTGTGTGTGCTGGTATAGGCAGTGCATTGAGTCCAAGTTTGCCGTGTATGCTTCTGTTTGTTTGTGTGCTGCTATAGGTGGTTCACTGAGTCACAGTCAGATATGTGTGAGTGAGTGTGTGTGTGTTCTTGTATAGGCTGTGCATTGATTCACAGTGAGCCATGTGTGTATGCTGGTATAGGAGGTGCATTGAGTCACAGTGATGGTTGTGTTTGTGTGTGTGTGTGCTGCATTAGGCTGTGAATTGAGTCACAGAAGGTGAGTCTTTGTGTGTGTATGTGCAGGTACAGGATGCGGTTTGAGTCACAGTGATGGGTGCCTCTGGGTTGTGTTATAGGCTCTGCATTGAATCACAGTGAGCCGTATTTGTGTGTGTATGTGTATTTGTGTATGTGTGTGTGTGTGTGATGGTACAGGCTGAATATTGAGTCACTGAGGTGTGCATGTGTGTATGTGGTGCTACAGACTGTTCGTTAAGTTAAACTGAGCCATTTGTGTGTGTATGTGTGTGTGTGTGTACAGTTATTGGCGCTGCATTGAGTCACAGTGAACCATGTGTGTGTGGGGAGCTGGTATAGTCACAGCACTGAGTCACAGTTAAATGTGTGGGAGTTGTGTGTGCATGTGTGAGTGTGTATTTGCTGGTGTAGACTGTGCATTGAGTCACAGTGAGTAGTGCAGTGTGTGTGTGTCTGTGATGGTGTGGACTGTGGTTTTATCCCCTTTGACCTGAACGAGTGTGTGTGTGTGTGTGTCTGTGTGTGTGTGTGCTGGCACTGGATGACCATTGAGACAGAGTGGGCTGTGTGTGTGTGTGTGTCTGTGTGTGTGCTGGTATAGACTCTGTATTGAGTCACTGTGAGCTGTGTGTGTATGTGTGTGCTCGTATAGGCTGTGCATTGAGTCACACTGAGGTGTTTTTGTGTGTGTGTGCTGGTA
Source organism: Grampus griseus (assembly GCF_964374135.1). Lineage (NCBI taxonomy): Eukaryota > Metazoa > Chordata > Mammalia > Artiodactyla > Delphinidae > Grampus > Grampus griseus. Next base: position 39,611 of record NW_028132853.1, read on the forward strand.
CAGGAAGCGTTTTCTGTCACAGTCAGGTGTGTGTGTGTGTGCATATGAGATTTTGTGCTGGTATGGGTTTTATTGTGCTGGTATGGGCTTTATTGACTCATGGGAGTGTGTGTGAGTGTGTGGTGATACAGACTGCATTGAGTCAAAGCGAGCTGTGTGTGTGTGTGTGCCTGTATAGGTGATTGATTGAGTACCAGTGAGCCATGTGTGAGTGCGTGTTGGTGTGTGTGTGTGTTCTGGTATAGGCTGTGCATTAAGTCACAGTGAGGCCTGCATCTGTGCATGTGTATGTGTGTGTGTGTGTGTGTGCTGGTATAGGCTGAGCTTTGAGTCCCTCTGAGGTGTGCGTGCATGTGCTGGTAAAGTGGTGCCTTGATTCACTGTGTCATGTGAGTGTGTGTGCACGCTGGTATAGGTTGTGCATTGAGTCAGAGTGAGAGGTGTGTATGTCTGTGTGTTCCGGTATAGGCTGACAATTGAGGCACACTGAGGTGTGTGTGCACATGTGTGTGTGTGTGTGCTGGTACAGCCTGCACATTGAGTCATATTGAGTTGTTTGTGTGTGTATGTGCAGGTGGAGGCAGCACATTGAGTCACAGAGAGGTGTTTGTGTGTGATGTTATATGCTATGCACTGATTCATAGGGAGGTTTGTGTGTGTGTGTGTGTGTGCACTTTCTGGTATAGGATTTGCATTGACTCACACTGAGCTGTGTTTTTGTGTGTCAGTATGTGTACATGTGTGGAGGTATGGGCTGTGGATTGACTCACAGTTTGCCATATGTGCTTCTCTGTGTGTGCATGTCTGCTAGCATATCCTGTGCACTGAGTCACAGGGAGCCGTGTGTGTGTGTGTGTATGTGTCCTGGTATAGAGTGTGTATTGATTCACAGTCAGCCATGTGTGTGTGTGTGTGAGTGCACTGGTGTAGGATGTGCAGTGAGTCAGAGTGAGGTGTGTTTGTTTCGTTGTGCGTGTGCTTTCACAGGCTTAGAGGCACAATGAGATGTGGGTATGAGTGTGTCTGTGTGTGTGTGTGCTGCCATACACTGTGCCTTGTGTCACAGTGAGCTGTGTTGTGTGTTTTGTGCTGGTATAGAGTGGGCACTGACTCACAGTGAGCCATATATGTATGCTTGCATAGGCGATTGAGTCACCGTGAGACATGTGTGAGTGCATGTTAGTATGTGTGTGTGTTCACATATAGGCTGTGCTTTGATTCACAATAAGGTGTGTATGTGTGTGTGGGGGGGCTATTACAGATTGTGCATTGAGTCACAGTGTCGTGTGAGTGTGTGCAGGCTGGTATAGACTGTGCATTGTGTCACAGTGAGGGATGTGTGTGTCTGTGTGTTCTCATATAGGCTGACCATTTAGTCACACTTTGATGTGTGTGTGTGTGCTGGTATAGGCTGCATATCGCATCACAGTGATGTGTGTGTGTGTTTATGTGCAGGTACAGGCTGTGCATTGAGTCACAGTGAGGTGTGTGTGTGTGTGTGTGTGTGATGTCATACGCTGTGCACTGAGTCACAGTGAGCCGTGTGGTTGTGCTGGTATAAACAGAGCATTGACTCCCACTGAGGTGTCGTGTGTGTGTATGTGCTGGTGTGGATTGTACATTGAGTCACAACCATGTGTGAGTTTTTGTATGTGTGTGTGCTGGTACAGGCTGTGCATTCAGTCACAGTGAGGTGTGTGTGTGTGTGTGGAATGTTATATGCTATGCACTGAGTCACAAGGAGATGAGTGTGTGTGTGGGTGCACGTGCTGGTATATGCTTTGCATTGAGTCACACTAAGCTGTGTGTGAGTGTTTGTATGTGTGTGTGTGTGGAGGTACAGGCTGTATATTGATTCACAGTGAGCCATGTGTGTTTCTTTGTGTGTGTAACTCTGCTAGCATACACTGTGCAATGAGTAATAGGGAGCCATGTGTGTGTGTCTATGTATGTTTTGGCATACTGTGAGCATTGAGTCAAACTGAGGTGTGTTCTGTGTGTCTGTATGCACTGGCATGGAATGTGTATGGAATCACATGGAGCTGTGCATGTGTGTGTTTGTGTATTTGGTGGTGTAGAGACTGTATTGTGTTTCAGTAAGCTGTGAGTGTATATGTGTGTGTGCTGGTATAGCCTGTGCATTGAGTCACAGTGAACTGTGTGTGTGTGTTTGCTGGGGCAGGCTGTGCATTGATTCAAGGTGAGCTGTGAGTGTGTGTGCGGTGCTGGTATGGACTGTGCACTGAGTCACAGAGAACCGTGTGTGTGTCTATGTGTGTTTTGGTATAAAGTGAGCATTGAATCACACTGAGTTGTGTGCTGTGTGTTTTTGTGCATGGGTATGGAGTCTGCATGGAATCACAGTGAGCTGTGCCCGTGTGTGTGTATTTGGTTGTGTAGAGTCTGTATTGCATCACAATAAGCTGTGTGTGTGTGATGGTACAGGATGTGCACTGTGTCATAGAGAGCAGTGTGTGTGTCTCTGCTGGTATAGGCTGTGCATTGACTCACAGGGAGCCTTGTGTGTGTGCAAGTACAGTCTGAGCATTGAGTTACAATGAGATGTGTTGCATGTGTTTGTGCTGGTAAGAACTGTACATTATGTCAGAATGAGCCGTGCATGTGTGTGTGTGTGTGTCTGTGTGTGTGTCTGTGTGCTGGTAGAGGTTGAGCACTGAATCACAGTTAGGTGTGTGTCTGTGAGTGCTCGTATGCGCTTTGAATTGCGTCACTGAGGTGCATGTGTGTGTTTGTGTGTGTGTGTGTGGTGCTACAGACTTCATTGAGTCGCAGTGAGCCTTGTGAGTGTCTGATTGCTGATATAGGCTGTGGATTGAGTCACAGTGAGTTATGTTTGTGTGTGTCCTGCTGTAGACTGCGTATTGAGTCAAAATGAGTTGTTTGTGTGTTAATGTGATCATATAGACTGTGCCTTGAATCACAGTGAGCATGCCTCTGTGTGTGTGGAGCATTTAATCAGTTATGTGTGTTTTGTGTGTGTGTGCACTCGTATGGTCTTTGCATTGTGTAACTGAGGTGTATGTGTGTGTGTGTGGTGATAAAGACTGTACATTGAGTCACAGTGAGCCATGTGTGTGTGTGTATGAGAGTGTGTGTGTTGGTGGGCTTTCATTGATTCAATGGGGTGTGTGTGTCTGTGTTTGTTGTGCTAACGACTGCATTGAGTCACAGTGAGTCATGTTTGTGTGTGCTGGTATAGGCGATTGATTGAGTCACAGTCAGCCATGTGTGTGTGCATGTTGGTATGTGTGTGTGTTCTTCTATAGGCTGTGCATTGAGTCACAGTGAACCCTGTATCTGTGCAGGTGTGTATGTGTGTGTGCTGGTATAGGCTGTGCATTGAGTCACACTGAGGTGTGTGTGTATGCTTGTGTGTTTTGGTATACATTGTACATTGAGTCACAGTGCTGTGTGTTTGTGTGCACGCAGGTATAGTCTGTGCATTGAGTCACAGTGATGTGTGTGTGTGTCTGCGTGTTCTGCTATAGGCTGACCATTGTGTCACATTGAGGTGTGTGTGTGTGCTGGTATAGGCTGCACTTTTTGTCACAGTGAGGTGTGTGTGTGTGAATGTGCAGGTACAGGCTGCACATTGAGTCACAGTGTGTGGTGTGTGTGTGTGTGTGATGTTTTATGCTGTGCACTAGGACACAGTGAGCCATGTGTGTGTGCTGGTATAATCTGAGCATTGAGTCACAGTGTGGTGCGGTGTGTGTACATGTGCCGGTATGGACTGTGCATTGAATCCCAGCCCTGTGTTAGCGTTTGTGTATTTGGTGCTGTAGAGTCTGCATGAGTCACAGTAAGGTGTGTGTGTGTGCTGCTATAGGCTGAGAATTGAGTCACACCTAGGTGAGTGCATGTGTATGTGTATACTGATATGGGATTTGCATTGAATTACTGAACGGTGTGTGTGTGTGTGTGTGTGTGTGTGTGTGTACTGCAATAGGCTGTGCACTGAGCCACATTAAGGGGTGTTTCTGTGTGTATGTGTGCGGGTATAGGCTATGCATTGACTCACATTGAGCCTTGTGTTTGTATGTGCTAGTATACACTGTTCATTGAGTCTCAGTGAGCCATGGTTGTGTGTGTCTGTTTACTTGTATGGGCTTGGCATTGAGTCTCAGACAGGTGTGTGTGTGTGTCTGTGTGTCTGTGTGGTGGTATAAACTGCATTGAGTCACACGGCGGTGTGTGTGAGAGTGTGTGTGTGTGCACATACAGGCTGGTATTGAATCACAGTGATCCGTGTGTGTGAGTGTGTGCGTGTGTGTGCTGGAATAGGCAGAGCATTGAGTCTCAGGTGTGTGTATGTGTGTGTGTATGCTGGTATGGTCTCTGCATTGATTCACTAAGGTGTGTTGTGTGTGTATGTACATGGAGCTGAAGACTGTACACTGATTCACAGTGAGCTGTGTGTGTATGTGTGTGTGTGTGATGGTATGGGCTTTGCATAGAGCCACTGAGGTGTGTGTCTCTGTGTGTATACCTGGAACTACAGACTGTGCACTGATTCACAATGAGCCATGTGTGAATGTATGTATGTGATAGTATAGTGTGTGCATGGAGTCACAATGAACGGTGCATATGTGTCTTTGCATGGGTGTTGTGGTATAGGCTGTGAATTGTGTCACAGTGACTGTGTGTGTGTGTGTGTATGTGATGGTATAGGACGTGCATTGAATCAGAGAGAGCCATGCATGTGTCTCTGTGTCTGTGTGCTGGCATAGGCAGTACATTGAGTCACAGTGAGCCATGTGTTTGTATTCTGGTGTAGACTCTGCATTGAGTCACAGTAAGCCTTGTGTGTGTGCCAGTACAGGCTGTGCATTGAGTCAGTGAGTCATATATGTGTGTGTGTGTGTGTGTGTGTGTGCTGGTATAGGCAGTGCATTGAGTCCAAGTTTGCCGTGTATGCTTCTGTTTGTTTGTGTGCTGCTATAGGTGGTTCACTGAGTCACAGTCAGATATGTGTGAGTGAGTGTGTGTGTGTTCTTGTATAGGCTGTGCGTTGATTCACAGTGAGCCATGTGTGTATGCTGGTATAGGAGGTGCATTGAGTCACAGTGATGGTTGTGTTTGTGTGTGTGTGTGCTGCATTAGGCTGTGAATTGAGTCACAGAAGGTGAGTCTTTGTGTGTGTATGTGCAGGTACAGGATGCGGTTTGAGTCACAGTGATGGGTGCCTCTGGGTTGTGTTATAGGCTCTGCATTGAATCACAGTGAGCCGTATTTGTGTGTGTATGTGTATTTGTGTATGTGTGTGTGTGTGTGATGGTACAGGCTGAATATTGAGTCACTGAGGTGTGCATGTGTGTATGTGGTGCTACAGACTGTTCGTTAAGTTAAACTGAGCCATTTGTGTGTGTATGTGTGTGTGTGTGTACAGTTATTGGCGCTGCATTGAGTCACAGTGAACCATGTGTGTGTGGGGAGCTGGTATAGTCACAGCACTGAGTCACAGTTAAATGTGTGGGAGTTGTGTGTGCATGTGTGAGTGTGTATTTGCTGGTGTAGACTGTGCATTGAGTCACAGTGAGTAGTGCAGTGTGTGTGTGTCTGTGATGGTGTGGACTGTGGTTTTATCCCCTTTGATCTGAACGAGTGTGTGTGTGTGTGTGTCTGTGTGTGTGTGTGCTGGCACTGGATGACCATTGAGACAGAGTGGGCTGTGTGTGTGTGTGTGTCTGTGTGTGTGCTGGTATAGACTCTGTATTGAGTCACTGTGAGCTGTGTGTGTATGTGTGTGCTCGTATAGGCTGTGCATTGAGTCACACTGAGGTGTTTTTGTGTGTGTGTGCTGGTACAGGAAGCGTTTTCTGTCACAGTCAGGTGTGTGTGTGTGCATATGAGATTTTGTGCTGGTATGGGTTTTATTGTGCTGGTATGGGCTTTATTGACTCATGGGAGTGTGTGTGAGTGTGTGGTGATACAGACTGCATTGAGTCAAAGCGAGCTGTGTGTGTGTGTGTGCCTGTATAGGTGATTGATTGAGTACCAGTGAGCCATGTGTGAGTGCGTGTTGGTGTGTGTGTGTGTTCTGGTATAGGCTGTGCATTAAGTCACAGTGAGGCCTGCATCTGTGCATGTGTATGTGTGTGTGTGTGTGTGTGCTGGTATAGGCTGAGCTTTGAGTCCCTCTGAGGTGTGCGTGCATGTGCTGGTAAAGTGGTGCCTTGATTCACTGTGTCATGTGAGTGTGTGTGCACGCTGGTATAGGTTGTGCATTGAGTCAGAGTGAGAGGTGTGTATGTCTGTGTGTTCCGGTATAGGCTGACAATTGAGGCACACTGAGGTGTGTGTGCACATGTGTGTGTGTGTGTGCTGGTACAGCCTGCACATTGAGTCATATTGAGTTGTTTGTGTGTGTATGTGCAGGTGGAGGCAGCACATTGAGTCACAGAGAGGTGTTTGTGTGTGATGTTATATGCTATGCACTGATTCATAGGGAGGTTTGTGTGTGTGTGTGTGTGTGCACTTTCTGGTATAGGATTTGCATTGACTCACACTGAGCTGTGTTTTTGTGTGTCAGTATGTGTACATGTGTGGAGGTATGGGCTGTGGATTGACTCACAGTTTGCCATATGTGCTTCTCTGTGTGTGCATGTCTGCTAGCATATCCTGTGCACTGAGTCACAGGGAGCCGTGTGTGTGTGTGTGTGTATGTGTCCTGGTATAGAGTGTGTATTGATTCACAGTCAGCCATGTGTGTGTGTGTGTGAGTGCACTGGTGTAGGATGTGCAGTGAGTCAGAGTGAGGTGTGTTTGTTTCGTTGTGCGTGTGCTTTCACAGGCTTAGAGGCACAATGAGATGTGGGTATGAGTGTGTCTGTGTGTGTGTGTGCTGCCATACACTGTGCCTTGTGTCACAGTGAGCTGTGTTGTGTGTTTTGTGCTGGTATAGAATGGGCACTGACTCACAGTGAGCCATATATGTATGCTTGCATAGGCGATTGAGTCACCGTGAGACATGTGTGAGTGCATGTTAGTATGTGTGTGTGTTCACATATAGGCTGTGCTTTGATTCACAATAAGGTGTGTATGTGTGTGTGGGGGCGCTATTACAGATTGTGCATTGAGTCACAGTGTCGTGTGAGTGTGTGCAGGCTGGTATAGACTGTGCATTGTGTCACAGTGAGGGATGTGTGTGTCTGTGTGTTCTCATATAGGCTGACCATTTAGTCACACTTTGATGTGTGTGTGTGTGCTGGTATAGGCTGCATATCGCATCACAGTGATGTGTGTGTGTGTTTATGTGCAGGTACAGGCTGTGCATTGAGTCACAGTGAGGTGTGTGTGTGTGTGTGTGTGTGTGATGTCATACGCTGTGCACTGAGTCACAGTGAGCCGTGTGGTTGTGCTGGTATAAACAGAGCATTGACTCCCACTGAGGTGTCGTGTGTGTGTATGTGCTGGTGTGGATTGTACATTGAGTCACAACCATGTGTGAGTTTTTGTATGTGTGTGTGCTGGTACAGGCTGTGCATTCAGTCACAGTGAGGTGTGTGTGTGTGTGTGGAATGTTATATGCTATGCACTGAGTCACAAGGAGATGAGTGTGTGTGTGGGTGCACGTGCTGGTATATGCTTTGCATTGAGTCACACTAAGCTGTGTGTGAGTGTTTGTATGTGTGTGTGTGTGGAGGTACAGGCTGTATATTGATTCACAGTGAGCCATGTGTGTTTCTTTGTGTGTGTAACTCTGCTAGCATACACTGTGCAATGAGTAATAGGGAGCCATGTGTGTGTGTCTATGTATGTTTTGGCATACTGTGAGCATTGAGTCAAACTGAGGTGTGTTCTGTGTGTCTGTATGCACTGGCATGGAATGTGTATGGAATCACATGGAGCTGTGCATGTGTGTGTTTGTGTATTTGGTGGTGTAGAGACTGTATTGTGTTTCAGTAAGCTGTGTGTGTATATGTGTGTGTGCTGGTATAGCCTGTGCATTGAGTCACAGTGAACTGTGTGTGTGTGTTTGCTGGGGCAGGCTGTGCATTGATTCAAGGTGAGCTGTGAGTGTGTGTGCGGTGCTGGTATGGACTGTGCACTGAGTCACAGAGAACCGTGTGTGTGTCTATGTGTGTTTTGGTATAAAGTGAGCATTGAATCACACTGAGTTGTGTGCTGTGTGTTTTTGTGCATGGGTATGGAGTCTGCATGGAATCACAGTGAGCTGTGCGTGTGTGTGTGTATTTGGTTGTGTAGAGTCTGTATTGCATCACAATAAGCTGTGTGTGTGTGATGGTACAGGATGTGCACTGTGTCATAGAGAGCAGTGTGTGTGTCTCTGCTGGTATAGGCTGTGCATTGACTCACAGGGAGCCTTGTGTGTGTGCAAGTACAGTCTGAGCATTGAGTTACAATGAGATGTGTTGCATGTGTTTGTGCTGGTAAGAACTGTACATTATGTCAGAATGAGCCGTGCATGTGTGTGTGTGTGTGTCTGTGTGTGTGTCTGTGTGCTGGTAGAGGTTGAGCACTGAATCACAGTTAGGTGTGTGTCTGTGAGTGCTCGTATGCGCTTTGAATTGCGTCACTGAGGTGCATGTGTGTGTTTGTGTGTGTGTGTGTGGTGCTACAGACTTCATTGAGTCGCAGTGAGCCTTGTGAGTGTCTGATTGCTGATATAGGCTGTGGATTGAGTCACAGTGAGTTATGTTTGTGTGTGTCCTGCTGTAGACTGCGTATTGAGTCAAAATGAGTTGTTTGTGTGTTAATGTGATCATATAGACTGTGCCTTGAATCACAGTGAGCATGCCTCTGTGTGTGTGGAGCATTTAATCAGTTATGTGTGTTTTGTGTGTGTGTGCACTCGTATGGTCTTTGCATTGTGTAACTGAGGTGTATGTGTGTGTGTGTGGTGATAAAGACTGTACATTGAGTCACAGTGAGCCATGTGTGTGTGTGTATGAGAGTGTGTGTGTTGGTGGGCTTTCATTGGTTCAATGGGGTGTGTGTGTCTGTGTTTGTTGTGCTAACGACTGCATTGAGTCACAGTGAGTCATGTTTGTGTGTGCTGGTATAGGCGATTGATTGAGTCACAGTCAGCCATGTGTGTGTGCATGTTGGTATGTGTGTGTGTTCTTCTATAGGCTGTGCATTGAGTCACAGTGAAGCCTGTATCTGTGCAGGTGTGTATGTGTGTGTGCTGGTATAGGCTGTGCATTGAGTCACACTGAGGTGTGTGTGTATGCTTGTGTGTTTTGGTATACATTGTACATTGAGTCACAGTGCTGTGTGTTTGTGTGCACGCAGGTATAGTCTGTGCATTGAGTCACAGTGATGTGTGTGTGTGTCTGCGTGTTCTGGTATAGGCTGACCATTGTGTCACATTGAGGTGTGTGTGTGTGCTGGTATAGGCTGCACTTTTTGTCACAGTGAGGTGTGTGTGTGTGAATGTGCAGGTACAGGCTGCGCATTGAGTCACAGGGTGTGGTGTGTGTGTGTGTGTGATGTTTTATGCTGTGCACTAGGACACAGTGAGCCATGTGTGTGTGCTGGTATAATCTGAGCATTGAGTCACAGTGTGGTGCGGTGTGTGTACATGTGCCGGTATGGACTGTGCATTGAATCCCAGCCCTGTGTTAGCGTTTGTGTATTTGGTGCTGTAGAGTCTGCATGAGTCACAGTAAGGTGTGTGTGTGTGCTGCTATAGGCTGAGAATTGAGTCACACCTAGGTGAGTGCATGTGTATGTGTATACTGATATGGGATTTGCATTGAATTACTGAACGGTGTGTGTGTGTGTGTGTGTGTGTGTACTGCAATAGGCTGTGCACTGAGCCACATTAAGGGGTGTTTCTGTGTGTATGTGTGCGGGTATAGGCTATGCATTGACTCACATTGAGCCTTGTGTTTGTATGTGCTAGTATACACTGTTCATTGAGTCTCAGTGAGCCATGGTTGTGTGTGTCTGTTTACTTGTATGGGCTTGGCATTGAGTCTCAGACAGGTGTGTGTGTGTGTCTGTGTGTCTGTGTGGTGGTATAAACTGCATTGAGTCACACGGCGGTGTGTGTGAGAGTGTGTGTGTGTGCACATACAGGCTGGTATTGAATCACAGTGATCCGTGTGTGTGAGTGTGTGCGTGTGTGTGCTGGAATAGGCAGAGCATTGAGTCTCAGGTGTGTGTATGTGTGTGTGTATGCTGGTATGGTCTCTGCATTGATTCACTAAGGTGTGTTGTGTGTGTATGTACATGGAGCTGAAGACTGTACACTGATTCACAGTGAGCTGTGTGTGTATGTGTGTGTGTGTGATGGTATGGGCTTTGCATAGAGCCACTGAGGTGTGTGTCTCTGTGTGTATACCTGGAACTACAGACTGTGCACTGATTCACAATGAGCCATGTGTGAATGTATGTATGTGATAGTATAGTGTGTGCATGGAGTCACAATGAACGGTGCATATGTGTCTTTGCATGGGTGTTGTGGTATAGGCTGTGAATTGTGTCACAGTGACTGTGTGTGTGTGTGTATGTGATGGTATAGGACGTGCATTGAATCAGAGAGAGCCATGCATGTGTCTCTGTGTCTGTGTGCTGGCATAGGCAGTACATTGAGTCACAGTGAGCCATGTGTTTGTATTCTGGTGTAGACTCTGCATTGAGTCACAGTAAGCATTGTGTGTGTGCCAGTACAGGCTGTGCATTGAGTCAGTGAGTCATATATGTGTGTGTGTGTGTGTGTGTGTGTGCTGGTATAGGCAGTGCATTGAGTCCAAGTTTGCCGTGTATGCTTCTGTTTGTTTGTGTGCTGCTATAGGTGGTTCACTGAGTCACAGTCAGATATGTGTGAGTGAGTGTGTGTGTGTTCTTGTATAGGCTGTGCATTGATTCACAGTGAGCCATGTGTGTATGCTGGTATAGGAGGTGCATTGAGTCACAGTGATGGTTGTGTTTGTGTGTGTGTGTGCTGCATTAGGCTGTGAATTGAGTCACAGAAGGTGAGTCTTTGTGTGTGTATGTGCAGGTACAGGATGCGGTTTGAGTCACAGTGATGGGTGCCTCTGGGTTGTGTTATAGGCTCTGCATTGAATCACAGTGAGCCGTATTTGTGTGTGTATGTGTATTTGTGTATGTGTGTGTGTGTGTGATGGTACAGGCTGAATATTGAGTCACTGAGGTGTGCATGTGTGTATGTGGTGCTACAGACTGTTCGTTAAGTTAAACTGAGCCATTTGTGTGTGTATGTGTGTGTGTGTGTACAGTTATTGGCGCTGCATTGAGTCACAGTGAACCATGTGTGTGTGGGGAGCTGGTATAGTCACAGCACTGAGTCACAGTTAAATGTGTGGGAGTTGTGTGTGCATGTGTGAGTGTGTATTTGCTGGTGTAGACTGTGCATTGAGTCACAATGAGTAGTGCAGTGTGTGTGGGTCTGTGATGGTGTGGACTGTGGTTTTATCCCCTTTGATCTGAACGAGTGTGTGTGTGTGTGTCTGTGTGTGTGTGTGCTGGCACTGGATGACCATTGAGACAGAGTGGGCTGTGTGTGTGTGTGTGTCTGTGTGTGTGCTGGTATAGACTCTGTATTGAGTCACTGTGAGCTGTGTGTGTATGTGTGTGCTCGTATAGGCTGTGCATTGAGTCACACTGAGGTGTTTTTGTGTGTGTGTGCTGGTACAGGAAGCGTTTTCTGTCACAGTCAGGTGTGTGTGTGTGTGCATATGAGATTTTGTGCTGGTATGGGTTTTATTGTGCTGGTATGGGCTTTATTGACTCATGGGAGTGTGTGTGAGTGTGTGGTGATACAGACTGCATTGAGTCAAAGCGAGCTGTGTGTGTGTGTGTGCCTGTATAGGTGATTGATTGAGTACCAGTGAGCCATGTGTGAGTGCGTGTTGGTGTGTGTGTGTGTTCTGGTATAGGCTGTGCATCAAGTCACAGTGAGGCCTGCATCTGTGAATGTGTATGTGTGTGTGTGTGTGTGTGCTGGTATAGGCTGAGCTTTGAGTCCCTCTGAGGTGTGCGTGCATGTGCTGGTAAAGTGGTGCCTTGATTCACTGTGTCATGTGAGTGTGTGTGCACGCTGGTATAGGTTGTGCATTGAGTCAGAGTGAGAGGTGTGTATGTCTGTGTGTTCCGGTATAGGCTGACAATTGAGGCACACTGAGGTGTGTGTGCACATGTGTGTGTGTGTGTGCTGGTACAGCCTGCACATTGAGTCATATTGAGTTGTTTGTGTGTGTATGTGCAGGTGGAGGCAGCACATTGAGTCACAGAGAGGTGTTTGTGTGTGATGTTATATGCTATGCACTGATTCATAGGGAGGTTTGTGTGTGTGTGTGTGTGTGCACTTTCTGGTATAGGATTTGCATTGACTCACACTGAGCTGTGTTTTTGTGTGTCAGTATGTGTACATGTGTGGAGGTATGGGCTGTGGATTGACTCACAGTTTGCCATATGTGCTTCTCTGTGTGTGCATGTCTGCTAGCATATCCTGTGCACTGAGTCACAGGGAGCCGTGTGTGTGTGTGTGTGTATGTGTCCTGGTATAGAGTGTGTATTGATTCACAGTCAGCCATGTGTGTGTGTGTGTGAGTGCACTGGTGTAGGATGTGCAGTGAGTCACAGTGAGGTGTGTTTGTTTCGTTGTGCGTGTGCTTTCACAGGCTTAGAGGCACAATGAGATGTGGGTATGAGTGTGTCTGTGTGTGTGTGTGCTGCCATACACTGTGCCTTGTGTCACAGTGAGCTGTGTTGTGTGTTTTGTGCTGGTATAGAGTGGGCACTGACTCACAGTGAGCCATATATGTATGCTTGCATAGGCGATTGAGTCACCGTGAGACATGTGTGAGTGCATGTTAGTATGTGTGTGTGTTCACATATAGGCTGTGCTTTGATTCACAATAAGGTGTGTGTGTGTGGGGGGGGGCTATTACAGATTGTGCATTGAGTCACAGTGTCGTGTGAGTGTGTGCAGGCTGGTATAGACTGTGCATTGTGTCACAGTGAGGGATGTGTGTGTCTGTGTGTTCTCATATAGGCTGACCATTTAGTCACACTTTGATGTGTGTGTGTGTGCTGGTATAGGCTGCATATCGCATCACAGTGATGTGTGTGTGTGTTTATGTGCAGGTACAGGCTGTGCATTGAGTCACAGTGAGGTGTGTGTGTGTGTGTGTGTGTGATGTCATACGCTGTGCACTGAGTCACAGTGAGCCGTGTGGTTGTGCTGGTATAAACAGAGCATTGACTCCCACTGAGGTGTCGTGTGTGTGTATGTGCTGGTGTGGATTGTACATTGAGTCACAACCATGTGTGAGTTTTTGTATGTGTGTGTGCTGGTACAGGCTGTGCATTCAGTCACAGTGAGGTGTGTGTGTGTGTGTGGAATGTTATATGCTATGCACTGAGTCACAAGGAGATGAGTGTGTGTGTGGGTGCACGTGCTGGTATATGCTTTGCATTGAGTCACACTAAGCTGTGTGTGAGTGTTTGTATGTGTGTGTGTGTGGAGGTACAGGCTGTATATTGATTCACAGTGAGCCATGTGTGTTTCTTTGTGTGTGTAACTCTGCTAGCATACACTGTGCAATGAGTAATAGGGAGCCATGTGTGTGTGTCTATGTATGTTTTGGCATACTGTGAGCATTGAGTCAAACTGAGGTGTGTTCTGTGTGTCTGTATGCACTGGCATGGAATGTGTATGGAATCACATGGAGCTGTGCATGTGTGTGTTTGTGTATTTGGTGGTGTAGAGACTGTATTGTGTTTCAGTAAGCTGTGTGTGTATATGTGTGTGTGCTGGTATAGCCTGTGCATTGAGTCACAGTGAACTGTGTGTGTGTGTTTGCTGGGGCAGGCTGTGCATTGATTCAAGGTGAGCTGTGAGTGTGTGTGCGGTGCTGGTATGGACTGTGCACTGAGTCACAGAGAACCGTGTGTGTGTCTATGTGTGTTTTGGTATAAAGTGAGCATTGAATCACACTGAGTTGTGTGCTGTGTGTTTTTGTGCATGGGTATGGAGTCTGCATGGAATCACAGTGAGCTGTGCCCGTGTGTGTGTATTTGGTTGTGTAGAGTCTGTATTGCATCACAATAAGCTGTGTGTGTGTGATGGTACAGGATGTGCACTGTGTCATAGAGAGCAGTGTGTGTGTCTCTGCTGGTATAGGCTGTGCATTGACTCACAGGGAGCCTTGTGTGTGTGCAAGTACAGTCTGAGCATTGAGTTACAATGAGATGTGTTGCATGTGTTTGTGCTGGTAAGAACTGTACATTATGTCAGAATGAGCCGTGCATGTGTGTGTGTGTGTGTCTGTGTGTGTGTCTGTGTGCTGGTAGAGGCTGAGCACTGAATCACAGTTAGGTGTGTGTCTGTGAGTGCTCGTATGCACTTTGAATTGCGTCACTGAGGTGCATGTGTGTGTTTGTGTGTGTGTGTGTGGTGCTACAGACTTCATTGAGTCGCAGTGAGCCTTGTGAGTGTCTGATTGCTGATATAGGCTGTGGATTGAGTCACAGTGAGTTATGTTTGTGTGTGTCCTGCTGTAGACTGCGTATTGAGTCAAAATGAGTTGTTTGTGTGTTAATGTGATCATATAGACTGTGCCTTGAATCACAGTGAGCATGCCTCTGTGTGTGTGGAGCATTTAATCAGTTATGTGTGTTTTGTGTGTGTGTGCACTCGTATGGTCTTTGCATTGTGTAACTGAGGTGTATGTGTGTGTGTGTGGTGATAAAGACTGTACATTGAGTCACAGTGAGCCATGTGTGTGTGTGTATGAGAGTGTGTGTGTTGGTGGGCTTTCATTGATTCAATGGGGTGTGTGTGTCTGTGTTTGTTGTGCTAACGACTGCATTGAGTCACAGTGAGTCATGTTTGTGTGTGCTGGTATAGGCGATTGATTGAGTCACAGTCAGCCATGTGTGTGTGCATGTTGGTATGTGTGTGTGTTCTTCTATAGGCTGTGCATTGAGTCACAGTGAACCCTGTATCTGTGCAGGTGTGTATGTGTGTGTGCTGGTATAGGCTGTGCATTGAGTCACACTGAGGTGTGTGTGTATGCTTGTGTGTTTTGGTATACATTGTACATTGAGTCACAGTGCTGTGTGTTTGTGTGCACGCAGGTATAGTCTGTGCATTGAGTCACAGTGATGTGTGTGTGTGTCTGCGTGTTCTGCTATAGGCTGACCATTGTGTCACATTGAGGTGTGTGTGTGTGCTGGTATAGGCTGCACTTTTTGTCACAGTGAGGTGTGTGTGTGTGAATGTGCAGGTACAGGCTGCGCATTGAGTCACAGTGTGTGGTGTGTGTGTGTGTGTGATGTTTTATGCTGTGCACTAGGACACAGTGAGCCATGTGTGTGTGCTGGTATAATCTGAGCATTGAGTCACAGTGTGGTGCGGTGTGTGTACATGTGCCGGTATGGACTGTGCATTGAATCCCAGCCCTGTGTTAGCGTTTGTGTATTTGGTGCTGTAGAGTCTGCATGAGTCACAGTAAGGTGTGTGTGTGTGCTGCTATAGGCTGAGAATTGAGTCACACCTAGGTGAGTGTATGTGTATGTGTATACTGATATGGGATTTGCATTGAATTACTGAACGGTGTGTGTGTGTGTGTGTGTGTGTGTGTACTGCAATAGGCTGTGCACTGAGCCACATTAAGGGGTGTTTCTGTGTGTATGTGTGCGGGTATAGGCTATGCATTGACTCACATTGAGCCTTGTGTTTGTATGTGCTAGTATACACTGTTCATTGAGTCTCAGTGAGCCATGGTTGTGTGTGTCTGTTTACTTGTATGGGCTTGGCATTGAGTCTCAGACAGGTGTGTGTGTGTGTCTGTGTGTCTGTGTGGTGGTATAAACTGCATTGAGTCACACGGCGGTGTGTGTGAGAGTGTGTGTGTGTGCACATACAGGCTGGTATTGAATCACAGTGATCCGTGTGTGTGAGTGTGTGCGTGTGTGTGCTGGAATAGGCAGAGCATTGAGTCTCAGGTGTGTGTATGTGTGTGTGTATGCTGGTATGGTCTCTGCATTGATTCACTAAGGTGTGTTGTGTGTGTATGTACATGGAGCTGAAGACTGTACACTGATTCACAGTGAGCTGTGTGTGTATGTGTGTGTGTGTGATGGTATGGGCTTTGCATAGAGCCACTGAGGTGTGTGTCTCTGTGTGTATACCTGGAACTACAGACTGTGCACTGATTCACAAGGAGCCATGTGTGAATGTATGTATGTGATAGTATAGGGTGTGCATGGAGTCACAATGAACCGTGCATATGTGTCTTTGCATGGGTGTTGTGGTATAGGCTGTGAATTGTGTCACAGTGACTGTGTGTGTGTGTGTGTATGTGATGGTATAGGACGTGCATTGAATCAGAGAGAGCCATGCATGTGTCTCTGTGTCTGTGTGCTGGCATAGGCAGTACATTGAGTCACAGTGAGCCATGTGTTTGTATTCTGGTGTAGACTCTGCATTGAGTCACAGTAAGCCTTGTGTGTGTGCCAGTACAGGCTGTGCATTGAGTCAGTGAGTCATATATGTGTGTGTGTGTGTGTGTGTGTGTGCTGGTATAGGCAGTGCATTGAGTCCAAGTTTGCCGTGTATGCTTCTGTTTGTTTGTGTGCTGCTATAGGTGGTTCACTGAGTCACAGTCAGATATGTGTGAGTGAGTGTGTGTGTGTTCTTGTATAGGCTGTGCATTGATTCACAGTGAGCCATGTGTGTATGCTGGTATAGGAGGTGCATTGAGTCACAGTGATGGTTGTGTTTGTGTGTGTGTGTGCTGCATTAGGCTGTGAATTGAGTCACAGAAGGTGAGTCTTTGTGTGTGTATGTGCAGGTACAGGATGCGGTTTGAGTCACAGTGATGGGTGCCTCTGGGTTGTGTTATAGGCTCTGCATTGAATCACAGTGAGCCGTATTTGTGTGTGTATGTGTATTTGTGTATGTGTGTGTGTGTGTGATGGTACAGGCTGAATATTGAGTCACTGAGGTGTGCATGTGTGTATGTGGTGCTACAGACTGTTCGTTAAGTTAAACTGAGCCATTTGTGTGTGTATGTGTGTGTGTGTGTACAGTTATTGGCGCTGCATTGAGTCACAGTGAACCATGTGTGTGTGGGGAGCTGGTATAGTCACAGCACTGAGTCACAGTTAAATGTGTGGGAGTTGTGTGTGCATGTGTGAGTGTGTATTTGCTGGTGTAGACTGTGCATTGAGTCACAGTGAGTAGTGCAGTGTGTGTGTGTCTGTGATGGTGTGGACTGTGGTTTTATCCCCTTTGACCTGAACGAGTGTGTGTGTGTGTGTGTCTGTGTGTGTGTGTGCTGGCACTGGATGACCATTGAGACAGAGTGGGCTGTGTGTGTGTGTGTGTCTGTGTGTGTGCTGGTATAGACTCTGTATTGAGTCACTGTGAGCTGTGTGTGTATGTGTGTGCTCGTATAGGCTGTGCATTGAGTCACACTGAGGTGTTTTTGTGTGTGTGTGCTGGTACAGGAAGCGTTTTCTGTCACAGTCAGGTGTGTGTGTGTGTGCATATGAGATTTTGTGCTGGTATGGGTTTTATTGTGCTGGTATGGGCTTTATTGACTCATGGGAGTGTGTGTGAGTGTGTGGTGATACAGACTGCATTGAGTCAAAGCGAGCTGTGTGTGTGTGTGCCTGTATAGGTGATTGATTGAGTACCAGTGAGCCATGTGTGAGTGCGTGTTGGTGTGTGTGTGTGTTCTGGTATAGGCTGTGCATTAAGTCACAGTGAGGCCTGCATCTGTGCATGTGTATGTGTGTGTGTGTGTGTGTGCTGGTATAGGCTGAGCTTTGAGTCCCTCTGAGGTGTGCGTGCATGTGCTGGTAAAGTGGTGCCTTGATTCACTGTGTCATGTGAGTGTGTGTGCACGCTGGTATAGGTTGTGCATTGAGTCAGAGTGAGAGGTGTGTATGTCTGTGTGTTCCGGTATAGGCTGACAATTGAGGCACACTGAGGTGTGTGTGCACATGTGTGTGTGTGTGTGCTGGTACAGCCTGCACATTGAGTCATATTGAGTTGTTTGTGTGTGTATGTGCAGGTAGAGGCAGCACATTGAGTCACAGAGAGGTGTTTGTGTGTGATGTTATACGCTATGCACTGATTCATAGGGAGGTTTGTGTGTGTGTGTGTGTGTGCACTTTCTGATATAGGATTTGCATTGACTCACACTGAGCTGTGTTTTTGTGTGTCAGTATGTGTACATGTGTGGAGGTATGGGCTGTGGATTGACTCACAGTTTGCCATATGTGCTTCTCTGTGTGTGCATGTCTGCTAGCATATCCTGTGCACTGAGTCACAGGGAGCCGTGTGTGTGTGTGTGTGTATGTGTCCTGGTATAGAGTGTGTATTGATTCACAGTCAGCCATGTGTGTGTGTGTGTGAGTGCACTGGTATAGGATGTGCAGTGAGTCACAGTGAGGTGTGCTTGTTTCGTTGTGCGTGTGCTTTCACAGGCTTAGAGGCACAATGAGATGTGGGTATGAGTGTGTCTGTGTGTGTGTGTGCTGCCATACACTGTGCCTTGTGTCACAGTGAGCTGTGTTGTGTGTTTTGTGCTGGTATAGAGTGGGCACTGACTCACAGTGAGCCATATATGTATGCTTGCATAGGCGATTGAGTCACCGTGAGACATGTGTGAGTGCATGTTAGTATGTGTGTGTGTTCACATATAGGCTGTGCTTTGATTCACAATAAGGTGTGTATGTGTGCGTGTGTGGGCTATTACAGATTGTGCATTGAGTCACAGTGTCGTGTGAGTGTGTGCAGGCTGGTATAGACTGTGCATTGTGTCACAGTGAGGGATGTGTGTGTCTGTGTGTTCTCATATAGGCTGACCATTTAGTCACACTTTGATGTGTGTGTGTATGCTGGTATAGGCTGCATATCGCATCACAGTGATGTGTGTGTGTGTTTATGTGCAGGTACAGGCTGTGCATTGAGTCACAGCGAGGTGTGTGTGTGTGTGTGATGTCATACGCTGTGCACTGAGTCACAGTGAGCCGTGTGGTTGTGCTGGTATAAACTGAGCATTGACTCCCACTGAGGTGTCGTGTGTGTGTATGTGCTGGTGTGGATTGTACATTGAGTCACAACCATGTGTGAGTTTTTGTATGTGTGTGTGCTGGTACAGGCTGTGCATTCAGTCACAGTGAGGTGTGTGTGTGTGTGTGTCGAATGTTATATGCTATGCACTGAGTCACAGGGAGTTGAGTGTGTGTGTGAGTGCACGTGCTGGTATATGCTTTGCATTGAGTCACAGTAAGCTGCGTGTGAGTGTTTGTATGTGTGTGTGCTTGGAGGTACAGGCTGTGTATTGATTCACAGTGAGCCATGTGTGTTTCTTTGTGTGTGTAACTCTGCTAGCATACACTGTGCAATGAGTAATAGGGAGCCGTGTGTGTGTGTCTATGTATGTTTTGGCATACTGTGAGCATTGAGTCAAACTGAGGTGTGTTCTGTGTGTCTGTATGCACTGGCATGGAATGTGCATGGAATCACATGGAGCTGTGCATGTGTGTGTTTGTGTATTTGGTGGTGTAGAGACTGTATTGTGTTGCAGTAAGCTGTGTGTGTATATTTGTGTGTGCTGGTATAGCCTGTGCATTGAGTCACAGTGAACTGTGTGTGTGTGTTTGCTGGGGCAGGCTGTGCATTGATTCAAGGTGAGCTGTGAGTGTGTGTGCGGTGCTGGTATGGACTGTGCACTGAGTCACAGAGAACCGTGTGTGTGTCTATGTGTGTTTTGGTATAAAGTGAGCATTGAATCACACTGAGTTGTGTGCTGTGTGTTTTTGTGCATGGGTATGGAGTCTGCATGGAATCACAGTGAGCTGTGCGTGTGTGTGTGTATTTGGTTGTGTAGAGTCTGTATTGCATCACAATAAGCTGTGTGTGTGTGATGGTAGAGGATGTGCACTGTGTCATAGAGAGCAGTGTGTGTGTCTCTGCTGGTATAGGCTGTGCATTGACTCACAGGGAGCCTTGTGTGTGTGCAAGTACAGTCTGAGCATTGAGTTACAATGAGATGTGTTGCATGTGTTTGTGCTGGTAAGAACTGTACATTATGTCAGAATGAGCCGTGCATGTGTGTGTGTGTGTGTCTGTGTGTGTGTCTGTGTGCTGGTAGAGGTTGAGCACTGAATCACAGTTAGGTGTGTGTCTGTGAGTGCTCGTATGCGCTTTGAATTGCGTTACTGAGGTGCATGTGTGTGTTTGTGTGTGTGTGTGTGGTGCTACAGACTTCATTGAGTCGCAGTGAGCCTTGTGAGTGTCTGATTGCTGATATAGGCTGTGGATTGAGTCACAGTGAGTTATGTTTGTGTGTGTCCTGCTGTAGACTGCGTATTGAGTCAAAATGAGTTGTTTGTGTGTTAATGTGATCATATAGACTGTGCCTTGAATCACAGTGAGCATGCCTCTGTGTGTGTGGAGCATTTAATCAGTTATGTGTGTTTTGTGTGTGTGTGCACTCGTATGGTCTTTGCATTGTGTAACTGAGGTGTATGTGTGTGTGTGTGGTGATAAAGACTGTACATTGAGTCACAGTGAGCCATGTGTGTGTGTGTATGAGAGTGTGTGTGTTGGTGGGCTTTCATTGATTCAATGGGGTGTGTGTGTCTGTGTTTGTTGTGCTAACGACTGCATTGAGTCACAGTGAGTCATGTTTGTGTGTGCTGGTATAGGCGATTGATTGAGTCACAGTCAGCCATGTGTGTGTGTATGTTGGTATGTGTGTGTGTTCTTCTATAGGCTGTGCATTGACTCACAGTGAAGCCTGTATCTGTGCAGGTGTGTATGTGTGTGTGCTGGTATAGGCTGTGCATTGAGTCACACTGAGGTGTGTGTGTATGCTTGTGTGTTTTGGTATACATTGTACATTGAGTCACAGTGCTGTGTGTTTGTGTGCACGCAGGTATAGTCTGTGCATTGAGTCACAGTGATGTGTGTGTGTGTCTGCATGTTCTGCTATAGGCTGACCATTGTGTCACATTGAGGTGTGTGTGTGTGCTGGTATAGGCTGCACTTTTTGTCACAGTGAGGTGTGTGTGTGTGAATGTTCAGGTACAGGCTGCACATTGAGTCACAGTGTGTGGTGTGTGTGTGTGTGTGATGTTTTATGCTGTGCACTAGGACACAGTGAGCCATGTGTGTGTGCTGGTATAATCTGAGCATTGAGTCACAGTGTGGTGCGGTGTGTGTACATGTGCCGGTATGGACTGTGCATTGAATCCCAGCCCTGTGTTAGCGTTTGTGTATTTGGTGCTGTAGAGTCTGCATGAGTCACAGTAAGGTGTGTGTGTGTGCTGCTATAGGCTGAGAATTGAGTCACACCTAGGTGAGTGCATGTGTATGTGTATACTGATATGGGATTTGCATTGAATTACTGAACGGTGTGTGTGTGTGTGTGTGTGTGTGTACTGCAATAGGCTGTGCACTGAGCCACATTAAGGGGTGTTTCTGTGTGTATGTGTGCGGGTATAGGCTATGCATTGACTCACATTGAGCCTTGTGTTTGTATGTGCTAGTATACACTGTTCATTGAGTCTCAGTGAGCCATGGTTGTGTGTGTCTGTTTACTTGTATGGGCTTGGCATTGAGTCTCAGACAGGTGTGTGTGTGTGTCTGTGTGTCTGTGTGGTGGTATAAACTGCATTGAGTCACACGGCGGTGTGTGTGAGAGTGTGTGTGTGTGCACATACAGGCTGGTATTGAATCACAGTGATCCGTGTGTGTGAGTGTGTGCGTGTGTGTGCTGGAATAGGCAGAGCATTGAGTCTCAGGTGTGTGTATGTGTGTGTGTATGCTGGTATGGTCTCTGCATTGATTCACTAAGGTGTGTTGTGTGTGTATGTACATGGAGCTGAAGACTGTACACTGATTCACAGTGAGCTGTGTGTGTATGTGTGTGTGTGTGATGGTATGGGCTTTGCATAGAGCCACTGAGGTGTGTGTCTCTGTGTGTATACCTGGAACTACAGACTGTGCACTGATTCACAATGAGCCATGTGTGAATGTATGTATGTGATAGTATAGTGTGTGCATGGAGTCACAATGAACCGTGCATATGTGTCTTTGCATGGGTGTTGTGGTATAGGCTGTGAATTGTGTCACAGTGACTGTGTGTGTGTGTGTGTATGTGATGGTATAGGACGTGCATTGAATCAGAGAGAGCCATGCATGTGTCTCTGTGTCTGTGTGCTGGCATAGGCAGTACATTGAGTCACAGTGAGCCATGTGTTTGTATTCTGGTGTAGACTCTGCATTGAGTCACAGTAAGCCTTGTGTGTGTGCCAGTACAGGCTGTGCATTGAGTCAGTGAGTCATATATGTGTGTGTGTGTGTGTGTGTGCTGGTATAGGCAGTGCATTGAGTCCAAGTTTGCTGTGTATGCTTCTGTTTGTTTGTGTGCTGCTATAGGTGGTTCACTGAGTCACAGTCAGATATGTGTGAGTGAGTGTGTGTGTGTTCTTGTATAGGCTGTGCATTGATTCACAGTGAGCCATGTGTGTATGCTGGTATAGGAGGTGCATTGAGTCACAGTGATGGTTGTGTTTGTGTGTGTGTGTGCTGCATTAGGCTGTGAATTGAGTCACAGAAGGTGAGTCTTTGTGTGTGTATGTGCAGGTACAGGATGCGGTTTGAGTCACAGTGATGGGTGCCTCTGGGTTGTGTTATAGGCTCTGCATTGAATCACAGTGAGCCGTATTTGTGTGTGTATGTGTATTTGTGTATGTGTGTGTGTGTGATGGTACAGGCTGAATATTGAGTCACTGAGGTGTGCATGTGTGTATGTGGTGCTACAGACTGTTCGTTAAGTTAAACTGAGCCATTTGTGTGTGTATGTGTGTGTGTGTGTACAGTTATTGGCGCTGCATTGAGTCACAGTGAACCATGTGTGTGTGGGGAGCTGGTATAGTCACAGCACTGAGTCACAGTTAAATGTGTGGGAGTTGTGTGTGCATGTGTGAGTGTGTATTTGCTGGTGTAGACTGTGCATTGAGTCACAGTGAGTAGTGCAGTGTGTGTGTGTCTGTGATGGTGTGGACTGTGGTTTTATCCCCTTTGATCTGAACGAGTGTGTGTGTGTGTGTCTGTGTGTGTGTGTGCTGGCACTGGATGACCATTGAGACAGAGTGGGCTGTGTGTGTGTGTGTGTCTGTGTGTGTGCTGGTATAGACTCTGTATTGAGTCACTGTGAGCTGTGTGTGTATGTGTGTGCTCGTATAGGCTGTGCATTGAGTCACACTGAGGTGTTTTTGTGTGTGTGTGCTGGTACAGGAAGCGTTTTCTGTCACAGTCAGGTGTGTGTGTGTGTGCATATGAGATTTTGTGCTGGTATGGGTTTTATTGTGCTGGTATGGGCTTTATTGACTCATGGGAGTGTGTGTGAGTGTGTGGTGATACAGACTGCATTGAGTCAAAGCGAGCTGTGTGTGTGTGTGTGCCTGTATAGGTGATTGATTGAGTACCAGTGAGCCATGTGTGAGTGCGTGTTGGTGTGTGTGTGTGTTCTGGTATAGGCTGTGCATTAAGTCACAGTGAGGCCTGCATCTGTGCATGTGTATGTGTGTGTGTGTGTGTGTGCTGGTATAGGCTGAGCTTTGAATCCCTCTGAGGTGTGCGTGCATGTGCTGGTAAAGTGGTGCCTTGATTCACTGTGTCATGTGAGTGTGTGTGCACGCTGGTATAGGTTGTGCATTGAGTCAGAGTGAGAGGTGTGTATGTCTGTGTGTTCCGGTATAGGCTGACAATTGAGGCACACTGAGGTGTGTGTGCACATGTGTGTGTGTGTGTGCTGGTACAGCCTGCACATTGAGTCATATTGAGTTGTTTGTGTGTGTATGTGCAGGTGGAGGCAGCACATTGAGTCACAGAGAGGTGTTTGTGTGTGATGTTATATGCTATGCACTGATTCATAGGGAGGTTTGTGTGTGTGTGTGTGTGTGCACTTTCTGGTATAGGATTTGCATTGACTCACACTGAGCTGTGTTTTTGTGTGTCAGTATGTGTACATGTGTGGAGGTATGGGCTGTGGATTGACTCACAGTTTGCCATATGTGCTTCTCTGTGTGTGCATGTCTGCTAGCATATCCTGTGCACTGAGTCACAGGGAGCCGTGTGTGTGTGTGTGTATGTGTCCTGGTATAGAGTGTGTATTGATTCACAGTCAGCCATGTGTGTGTGTGTGTGAGTGCACTGGTGTAGGATGTGCAGTGAGTCAGAGTGAGGTGTGTTTGTTTCGTTGTGCGTGTGCTTTCACAGGCTTAGAGGCACAATGAGATGTGGGTATGAGTGTGTCTGTGTGTGTGTGTGCTGCCATACACTGTGCCTTGTGTCACAGTGAGCTGTGTTGTGTGTTTTGTGCTGGTATAGAGTGGGCACTGACTCACAGTGAGCCATATATGTATGCTTGCATAGGCGATTGAGTCACCGTGAGACATGTGTGAGTGCATGTTAGTATGTGTGTGTGTTCACATATAGGCTGTGCTTTGATTCACAATAAGGTGTGTATGTGTGTGTGGGGGGGCTATTACAGATTGTGCATTGAGTCACAGTGTCGTGTGAGTGTGTGCAGGCTGGTATAGACTGTGCATTGTGTCACAGTGAGGGATGTGTGTGTCTGTGTGTTCTCATATAGGCTGACCATTTAGTCACACTTTGATGTGTGTGTGTGTGCTGGTATAGGCTGCATATCGCATCACAGTGATGTGTGTGTGTGTTTATGTGCAGGTACAGGCTGTGCATTGAGTCACAGTGAGGTGTGTGTGTGTGTGTGTGTGTGATGTCATACGCTGTGCACTGAGTCACAGTGAGCCGTGTGGTTGTGCTGGTATAAACAGAGCATTGACTCCCACTGAGGTGTCGTGTGTGTGTATGTGCTGGTGTGGATTGTACATTGAGTCACAACCATGTGTGAGTTTTTGTATGTGTGTGTGCTGGTACAGGCTGTGCATTCAGTCACAGTGAGGTGTGTGTGTGTGTGTGTGGAATGTTATATGCTATGCACTGAGTCACAAGGAGATGAGTGTGTGTGTGGGTGCACGTGCTGGTATATGCTTTGCATTGAGTCACACTAAGCTGTGTGTGAGTGTTTGTATGTGTGTGTGTGTGGAGGTACAGGCTGTATATTGATTCACAGTGAGCCATGTGTGTTTCTTTGTGTGTGTAACTCTGCTAGCATACACTGTGCAATGAGTAATAGGGAGCCATGTGTGTGTGTCTATGTATGTTTTGGCATACTGTGAGCATTGAGTCAAACTGAGGTGTGTTCTGTGTGTCTGTATGCACTGGCATGGAATGTGTATGGAATCACATGGAGCTGTGCATGTGTGTGTTTGTGTATTTGGTGGTGTAGAGACTGTATTGTGTTTCAGTAAGCTGTGTGTGTATATGTGTGTGTGCTGGTATAGCCTGTGCATTGAGTCACAGTGAACTGTGTGTGTGTGTTTGCTGGGGCAGGCTGTGCATTGATTCAAGGTGAGCTGTGAGTGTGTGTGCGGTGCTGGTATGGACTGTGCACTGAGTCACAGAGAACCGTGTGTGTGTCTATGTGTGTTTTGGTATAAAGTGAGCATTGAATCACACTGAGTTGTGTGCTGTGTGTTTTTGTGCATGGGTATGGAGTCTGCATGGAATCACAGTGAGCTGTGCCCGTGTGTGTGTATTTGGTTGTGTAGAGTCTGTATTGCATCACAATAAGCTGTGTGTGTGTGATGGTACAGGATGTGCACTGTGTCATAGAGAGCAGTGTGTGTGTCTCTGCTGGTATAGGCTGTGCATTGACTCACAGGGAGCCTTGTGTGTGTGCAAGTACAGTCTGAGCATTGAGTTACAATGAGATGTGTTGCATGTGTTTGTGCTGGTAAGAACTGTACATTATGTCAGAATGAGCCGTGCATGTGTGTGTGTGTGTGTCTGTGTGTGTGTCTGTGTGCTGGTAGAGGTTGAGCACTGAATCACAGTTAGGTGTGTGTCTGTGAGTGCTCGTATGCGCTTTGAATTGCGTCACTGAGGTGCATGTGTGTGTTTGTGTGTGTGTGTGTGGTGCTACAGACTTCATTGAGTCGCAGTGAGCCTTGTGAGTGTCTGATTGCTGATATAGGCTGTGGATTGAGTCACAGTGAGTTATGTTTGTGTGTGTCCTGCTGTAGACTGCGTATTGAGTCAAAATGAGTTGTTTGTGTGTTAATGTGATCATATAGACTGTGCCTTGAATCACAGTGAGCATGCCTCTGTGTGTGTGGAGCATTTAATCAGTTATGTGTGTTTTGTGTGTGTGTGCACTCGTATGGTCTTTGCATTGTGTAACTGAGGTGTATGTGTGTGTGTGTGGTGATAAAGACTGTACATTGAGTCACAGTGAGCCATGTGTGTGTGTGTATGAGAGTGTGTGTGTTGGTGGGCTTTCATTGATTCAATGGGGTGTGTGTGTCTGTGTTTGTTGTGCTAACGACTGCATTGAGTCACAGTGAGTCATGTTTGTGTGTGCTGGTATAGGCGATTGATTGAGTCACAGTCAGCCATGTGTGTGTGCATGTTGGTATGTGTGTGTGTTCTTCTATAGGCTGTGCATTGAGTCACAGTGAAGCCTGTATCTGTGCAGGTGTGTATGTGTGTGTGCTGGTATAGGCTGTGCATTGAGTCACACTGAGGTGTGTGTGTATGCTTGTGTGTTTTGGTATACATTGTACATTGAGTCACAGTGCTGTGTGTTTGTGTGCACGCAGGTATAGTCTGTGCATTGAGTCACAGTGATGTGTGTGTGTGTCTGCGTGTTCTGCTATAGGCTGACCATTGTGTCACATTGAGGTGTGTGTGTGTGCTGGTATAGGCTGCACTTTTTGTCACAGTGAGGTGTGTGTGTGTGAATGTTCAGGTACAGGCTGCACATTGAGTCACAGTGTGTGGTGTGTGTGTGTGTGTGATGTTTTATGCTGTGCACTAGGACACAGTGAGCCATGTGTGTGTGCTGGTATAATCTGAGCATTGAGTCACAGTGTGGTGCGGTGTGTGTACATGTGCCGGTATGGACTGTGCATTGAATCCCAGCCCTGTGTTAGCGTTTGTGTATTTGGTGCTGTAGAGTCTGCATGAGTCACAGTAAGGTGTGTGTGTGTGCTGCTATAGGCTGAGAATTGAGTCACACCTAGGTGAGTGCATGTGTATGTGTATACTGATATGGGATTTGCATTGAATTACTGAACGGTGTGTGTGTGTGTGTGTGTGTGTGTGTGTACTGCAATAGGCTGTGCACTGAGCCACATTAAGGGGTGTTTCTGTGTGTATGTGTGCGGGTATAGGCTATGCATTGACTCACATTGAGCCTTGTGTTTGTATGTGCTAGTATACACTGTTCATTGAGTCTCAGTGAGCCATGGTTGTGTGTGTCTGTTTACTTGTATGGGCTTGGCATTGAGTCTCAGACAGGTGTGTGTGTGTGTCTGTGTGTCTGTGTGGTGGTATAAACTGCATTGAGTCACACGGCGGTGTGTGTGAAAGTGTGTGTGTGTGCACATACAGGCTGGTATTGAATCACAGTGATCCGTGTGTGTGAGTGTGTGCGTGTGTGTGCTGGAATAGGCAGAGCATTGAGTCTCAGGTGTGTGTATGTGTGTGTGTATGCTGGTATGGTCTCTGCATTGATTCACTAAGGTGTGTTGTGTGTGTATGTACATGGAGCTGAAGACTGTACACTGATTCACAGTGAGCTGTGTGTGTATGTGTGTGTGTGTGATGGTATGGGCTTTGCATAGAGCCACTGAGGTGTGTGTCTCTGTGTGTATACCTGGAACTACAGACTGTGCACTGATTCACAATGAGCCATGTGTGAATGTATGTATGTGATAGTATAGTGTGTGCATGGAGTCACAATGAACGGTGCATATGTGTCTTTGCATGGGTGTTGTGGTATAGGCTGTGAATTGTGTCACAGTGACTGTGTGTGTGTGTGTGTATGTGATGGTATAGGACGTGCATTGAATCAGAGAGAGCCATGCATGTGTCTCTGTGTCTGTGTGCTGGCATAGGCAGTACATTGAGTCACAGTGAGCCATGTGTTTGTATTCTGGTGTAGACTCTGCATTGAGTCACAGTAAGCCTTGTGTGTGTGCCAGTACAGGCTGTGCATTGAGTCAGTGAGTCATATATGTGTGTGTGTGTGTGTGTGTGTGTGTGCTGGTATAGGCAGTGCATTGAGTCCAAGTTTGCCGTGTATGCTTCTGTTTGTTTGTGTGCTGCTATAGGTGGTTCACTGAGTCACAGTCAGATATGTGTGAGTGAGTGTGTGTGTGTTCTTGTATAGGCTGTGCATTGATTCACAGTGAGCCATGTGTGTATGCTGGTATAGGAGGTGCATTGAGTCACAGTGATGGTTGTGTTTGTGTGTGTGTGTGCTGCATTAGGCTGTGAATTGAGTCACAGAAGGTGAGTCTTTGTGTGTGTATGTGCAGGTACAGGATGCGGTTTGAGTCACAGTGATGGGTGCCTCTGGGTTGTGTTATAGGCTCTGCATTGAATCACAGTGAGCCGTATTTGTGTGTGTATGTGTATTTGTGTATGTGTGTGTGTGTGTGATGGTACAGGCTGAATATTGAGTCACTGAGGTGTGCATGTGTGTATGTGGTGCTACAGACTGTTCGTTAAGTTAAACTGAGCCATTTGTGTGTGTATGTGTGTGTGTGTGTACAGTTATTGGCGCTGCATTGAGTCACAGTGA
Organism: Grampus griseus; assembly: GCF_964374135.1. Taxonomy (NCBI): domain Eukaryota; kingdom Metazoa; phylum Chordata; class Mammalia; order Artiodactyla; family Delphinidae; genus Grampus; species Grampus griseus. Next base: position 68,329 of record NW_028132853.1, read on the forward strand.
ACCATGTGTGTGTGGGGAGCTGGTATAGTCACAGCACTGAGTCACAGTTAAATGTGTGGGAGTTGTGTGTGCATGTGTGAGTGTGTATTTGCTGGTGTAGACTGTGCATTGAGTCACAGTGAGTAGTGCAGTGTGTGTGTGTCTGTGATGGTGTGGACTGTGGTTTTATCCCCTTTGACCTGAACGAGTGTGTGTGTGTGTGTGTCTGTGTGTGTGTGTGCTGGCACTGGATGACCATTGAGACAGAGTGGGCTGTGTGTGTGTGTGTGTCTGTGTGTGTGCTGGTATAGACTCTGTATTGAGTCACTGTGAGCTGTGTGTGTATGTGTGTGCTCGTATAGGCTGTGCATTGAGTCACACTGAGGTGTTTTTGTGTGTGTGTGCTGGTACAGGAAGCGTTTTCTGTCACAGTCAGGTGTGTGTGTGTGTGCATATGAGATTTTGTGCTGGTATGGGTTTTATTGTGCTGGTATGGGCTTTATTGACTCATGGGAGTGTGTGTGAGTGTGTGGTGATACAGACTGCATTGAGTCAAAGCGAGCTGTGTGTGTGTGTGTGCCTGTATAGGTGATTGATTGAGTACCAGTGAGCCATGTGTGAGTGCGTGTTGGTGTGTGTGTGTGTTCTGGTATAGGCTGTGCATTAAGTCACAGTGAGGCCTGCATCTGTGCATGTGTATGTGTGTGTGTGTGTGTGTGTGCTGGTATAGGCTGAGCTTTGAGTCCCTCTGAGGTGTGCGTGCATGTGCTGGTAAAGTGGTGCCTTGATTCACTGTGTCATGTGAGTGTGTGTGCACGCTGGTATAGGTTGTGCATTGAGTCAGAGTGAGAGGTGTGTATGTCTGTGTGTTCCGGTATAGGCTGACAATTGAGGCACACTGAGGTGTGTGTGCACATGTGTGTGTGTGTGTGCTGGTACAGCCTGCACATTGAGTCATATTGAGTTGTTTGTGTGTGTATGTGCAGGTGGAGGCAGCACATTGAGTCACAGAGAGGTGTTTGTGTGTGATGTTATATGCTATGCACTGATTCATAGGGAGGTTTGTGTGTGTGTGTGTGTGTGCACTTTCTGGTATAGGATTTGCATTGACTCACACTGAGCTGTGTTTTTGTGTGTCAGTATGTGTACATGTGTGGAGGTATGGGCTGTGGATTGACTCACAGTTTGCCATATGTGCTTCTCTGTGTGTGCATGTCTGCTAGCATATCCTGTGCACTGAGTCACAGGGAGCCGTGTGTGTGTGTGTGTGTATGTGTCCTGGTATAGAGTGTGTATTGATTCACAGTCAGCCATGTGTGTGTGTGTGTGAGTGCACTGGTGTAGGATGTGCAGTGAGTCAGAGTGAGGTGTGTTTGTTTCGTTGTGCGTGTGCTTTCACAGGCTTAGAGGCACAATGAGATGTGGGTATGAGTGTGTCTGTGTGTGTGTGTGCTGCCATACACTGTGCCTTGTGTCACAGTGAGCTGTGTTGTGTGTTTTGTGCTGGTATAGAGTGGGCACTGACTCACAGTGAGCCATATATGTATGCTTGCATAGGCGATTGAGTCACCGTGAGACATGTGTGAGTGCATGTTAGTATGTGTGTGTGTTCACATATAGGCTGTGCTTTGATTCACAATAAGGTGTGTATGTGTGTGTGGGGGGGCTATTACAGATTGTGCATTGAGTCACAGTGTCGTGTGAGTGTGTGCAGGCTGGTATAGACTGTGCATTGTGTCACAGTGAGGGATGTGTGTGTCTGTGTGTTCTCATATAGGCTGACCATTTAGTCACACTTTGATGTGTGTGTGTGTGCTGGTATAGGCTGCATATCGCATCACAGTGATGTGTGTGTGTGTTTATGTGCAGGTACAGGCTGTGCATTGAGTCACAGTGAGGTGTGTGTGTGTGTGTGTGTGATGTCATACGCTGTGCACTGAGTCACAGTGAGCCGTGTGGTTGTGCTGGTATAAACAGAGCATTGACTCCCACTGAGGTGTCGTGTGTGTGTATGTGCTGGTGTGGATTGTACATTGAGTCACAACCATGTGTGAGTTTTTGTATGTGTGTGTGCTGGTACAGGCTGTGCATTCAGTCACAGTGAGGTGTGTGTGTGTGTGTGGAATGTTATATGCTATGCACTGAGTCACAAGGAGATGAGTGTGTGTGTGGGTGCACGTGCTGGTATATGCTTTGCATTGAGTCACACTAAGCTGTGTGTGAGTGTTTGTATGTGTGTGTGTGTGGAGGTACAGGCTGTATATTGATTCACAGTGAGCCATGTGTGTTTCTTTGTGTGTGTAACTCTGCTAGCATACACTGTGCAATGAGTAATAGGGAGCCATGTGTGTGTGTCTATGTATGTTTTGGCATACTGTGAGCATTGAGTCAAACTGAGGTGTGTTCTGTGTGTCTGTATGCACTGGCATGGAATGTGTATGGAATCACATGGAGCTGTGCATGTGTGTGTTTGTGTATTTGGTGGTGTAGAGACTGTATTGTGTTTCAGTAAGCTGTGTGTGTATATGTGTGTGTGCTGGTATAGCCTGTGCATTGAGTCACAGTGAACTGTGTGTGTGTGTTTGCTGGGGCAGGCTGTGCATTGATCCAAGGTGAGCTGTGAGTGTGTGTGCGGTGCTGGTATGGACTGTGCACTGAGTCACAGAGAACCGTGTGTGTGTCTATGTGTGTTTTGGTATAAAGTGAGCATTGAATCACACTGAGTTGTGTGCTGTGTGTTTTTGTGCATGGGTATGGAGTCTGCATGGAATCACAGTGAGCTGTGCCCGTGTGTGTGTATTTGGTTGTGTAGAGTCTGTATTGCATCACAATAAGCTGTGTGTGTGTGATGGTACAGGATGTGCACTGTGTCATAGAGAGCAGTGTGTGTGTCTCTGCTGGTATAGGCTGTGCATTGACTCACAGGGAGCCTTGTGTGTGTGCAAGTACAGTCTGAGCATTGAGTTACAATGAGATGTGTTGCATGTGTTTGTGCTGGTAAGAACTGTACATTATGTCAGAATGAGCCGTGCATGTGTGTGTGTGTGTGTCTGTGTGTGTGTCTGTGTGCTGGTAGAGGTTGAGCACTGAATCACAGTTAGGTGTGTGTCTGTGAGTGCTCGTATGCGCTTTGAATTGCGTCACTGAGGTGCATGTGTGTGTTTGTGTGTGTGTGTGTGGTGCTACAGACTTCATTGAGTCGCAGTGAGCCTTGTGAGTGTCTGATTGCTGATATAGGCTGTGGATTGAGTCACAGTGAGTTATGTTTGTGTGTGTCCTGCTGTAGACTGCGTATTGAGTCAAAATGAGTTGTTTGTGTGTTAATGTGATCATATAGACTGTGCCTTGAATCACAGTGAGCATGCCTCTGTGTGTGTGGAGCATTTAATCAGTTATGTGTGTTTTGTGTGTGTGTGCACTCGTATGGTCTTTGCATTGTGTAACTGAGGTGTATGTGTGTGTGTGTGGTGATAAAGACTGTACATTGAGTCACAGTGAGCCATGTGTGTGTGTGTATGAGAGTGTGTGTGTTGGTGGGCTTTCATTGATTCAATGGGGTGTGTGTGTCTGTGTTTGTTGTGCTAACGACTGCATTGAGTCACAGTGAGTCATGTTTGTGTGTGCTGGTATAGGCGATTGATTGAGTCACAGTCAGCCATGTGTGTGTGCATGTTGGTATGTGTGTGTGTTCTTCTATAGGCTGTGCATTGAGTCACAGTGAACCCTGTATCTGTGCAGGTGTGTATGTGTGTGTGCTGGTATAGGCTGTGCATTGAGTCACACTGAGGTGTGTGTGTATGCTTGTGTGTTTTGGTATACATTGTACATTGAGTCACAGTGCTGTGTGTTTGTGTGCACGCAGGTATAGTCTGTGCATTGAGTCACAGTGATGTGTGTGTGTGTCTGCGTGTTCTGGTATAGGCTGACCATTGTGTCACATTGAGGTGTGTGTGTGTGCTGGTATAGGCTGCACTTTTTGTCACAGTGAGGTGTGTGTGTGTGAATGTGCAGGTACAGGCTGCGCATTGAGTCACAGTGTGTGGTGTGTGTGTGTGTGTGATGTTTTATGCTGTGCACTAGGACACAGTGAGCCATGTGTGTGTGCTGGTATAATCTGAGCATTGAGTCACAGTGTGGTGCGGTGTGTGTACATGTGCCGGTATGGACTGTGCATTGAATCCCAGCCCTGTGTTAGCGTTTGTGTATTTGGTGCTGTAGAGTCTGCATGAGTCACAGTAAGGTGTGTGTGTGTGCTGCTATAGGCTGAGAATTGAGTCACACCTAGGTGAGTGCATGTGTATGTGTATACTGATATGGGATTTGCATTGAATTACTGAACGGTGTGTGTGTGTGTGTGTGTGTGTGTGTGTGTGTGTACTGCAATAGGCTGTGCACTGAGCCACATTAAGGGGTGTTTCTGTGTGTATGTGTGCGGGTATAGGCTATGCATTGACTCACATTGAGCCTTGTGTTTGTATGTGCTAGTATACACTGTTCATTGAGTCTCAGTGAGCCATGGTTGTGTGTGTCTGTTTACTTGTATGGGCTTGGCATTGAGTCTCAGACAGGTGTGTGTGTGTGTCTGTGTGTCTGTGTGGTGGTATAAACTGCATTGAGTCACACGGCGGTGTGTGTGAGAGTGTGTGTGTGTGCACATACAGGCTGGTATTGAATCACAGTGATCCGTGTGTGTGAGTGTGTGCGTGTGTGTGCTGGAATAGGCAGAGCATTGAGTCTCAGGTGTGTGTATGTGTGTGTGTATGCTGGTATGGTCTCTGCATTGATTCACTAAGGTGTGTTGTGTGTGTATGTACATGGAGCTGAAGACTGTACACTGATTCACAGTGAGCTGTGTGTGTATGTGTGTGTGTGATGGTATGGGCTTTGCATAGAGCCACTGAGGTGTGTGTCTCTGTGTGTATACCTGGAACTACAGACTGTGCACTGATTCACAATGAGCCATGTGTGAATGTATGTATGTGATAGTATAGTGTGTGCATGGAGTCACAATGAACGGTGCATATGTGTCTTTGCATGGGTGTTGTGGTATAGGCTGTGAATTGTGTCACAGTGACTGTGTGTGTGTGTGTATGTGATGGTATAGGACGTGCATTGAATCAGAGAGAGCCATGCATGTGTCTCTGTGTCTGTTTGCTGGCATAGGCAGTACATTGAGTCACAGTGAGCCATGTGTTTGTATTCTGGTGTAGACTCTGCATTGAGTCACAGTAAGCCTTGTGTGTGTGCCAGTACAGGCTGTGCATTGAGTCAGTGAGTCATATATGTGTGTGTGTGTGTGTGTGTGTGTGCTGGTATAGGCAGTGCATTGAGTCCAAGTTTGCCGTGTATGCTTCTGTTTGTTTGTGTGCTGCTATAGGTGGTTCACTGAGTCACAGTCAGATATGTGTGAGTGAGTGTGTGTGTGTTCTTGTATAGGCTGTGCATTGATTCACAGTGAGCCATGTGTGTATGCTGGTATAGGAGGTGCATTGAGTCACAGTGATGGTTGTGTTTGTGTGTGTGTGTGCTGCATTAGGCTGTGAATTGAGTCACAGAAGGTGAGTCTTTGTGTGTGTATGTGCAGGTACAGGATGCGGTTTGAGTCACAGTGATGGGTGCCTCTGGGTTGTGTTATAGGCTCTGCATTGAATCACAGTGAGCCGTATTTGTGTGTGTATGTGTATTTGTGTATGTGTGTGTGTGTGTGATGGTACAGGCTGAATATTGAGTCACTGAGGTGTGCATGTGTGTATGTGGTGCTACAGACTGTTCGTTAAGTTAAACTGAGCCATTTGTGTGTGTATGTGTGTGTGTGTGTACAGTTATTGGCGCTGCATTGAGTCACAGTGAACCATGTGTGTGTGGGGAGCTGGTATAGTCACAGCACTGAGTCACAGTTAAATGTGTGGGAGTTGTGTGTGCATGTGTGAGTGTGTATTTGCTGGTGTAGACTGTGCATTGAGTCACAATGAGTAGTGCAGTGTGTGTGTGTCTGTGATGGTGTGGACTGTGGTTTTATCCCCTTTGATCTGAACGAGTGTGTGTGTGTGTGTCTGTGTGTGTGTGTGCTGGCACTGGATGACCATTGAGACAGAGTGGGCTGTGTGTGTGTGTGTCTGTGTGTGTGCTGGTATAGACTCTGTATTGAGTCACTGTGAGCTGTGTGTGTATGTGTGTGCTCGTATAGGCTGTGCATTGAGTCACACTGAGGTGTTTTTGTGTGTGTGTGCTGGTACAGGAAGCGTTTTCTGTCACAGTCAGGTGTGTGTGTGTGTGCATATGAGATTTTGTGCTGGTATGGGTTTTATTGTGCTGGTATGGGCTTTATTGACTCATGGGAGTGTGTGTGAGTGTGTGGTGATACAGACTGCATTGAGTCAAAGCGAGCTGTGTGTGTGTGTGTGCCTGTATAGATGATTGATTGAGTACCAGTGAGCCATGTGTGAGTGCGTGTTGGTGTGTGTGTGTGTTCTGGTATAGGCTGTGCATTAAGTCACAGTGAGGCCTGCATCTGTGAATGTGTATGTGTGTGTGTGTGTGTGTGCTGGTATACGCTGAGCTTTGAGTCCCTCTGAGGTGTGCGTGCATGTGCTGGTAAAGTGGTGCCTTGATTCACTGTGTCATGTGAGTGTGTGTGCACGCTGGTATAGGTTGTGCATTGAGTCAGAGTGAGAGGTGTGTATGTCTGTGTGTTCCGGTATAGGCTGACAATTGAGGCACACTGAGGTGTGTGTGCACATGTGTGTGTGTGTGTGCTGGTACAGCCTGCACATTGAGTCATATTGAGTTGTTTGTGTGTGTATGTGCAGGTGGAGGCAGCACATTGAGTCACAGAGAGGTGTTTGTGTGTGATGTTATATGCTATGCACTGATTCATAGGGAGGTTTGTGTGTGTGTGTGTGTGTGCACTTTCTGGTATAGGATTTGCATTGACTCACACTGAGCTGTGTTTTTGTGTGTCAGTATGTGTACATGTGTGGAGGTATGGGCTGTGGATTGACTCACAGTTTGCCATATGTGCTTCTCTGTGTGTGCATGTCTGCTAGCATATCCTGTGCACTGAGTCACAGGGAGCCGTGTGTGTGTGTGTGTGTATGTGTCCTGGTATAGAGTGTGTATTGATTCACAGTCAGCCATGTGTGTGTGTGTGTGAGTGCACTGGTGTAGGATGTGCAGTGAGTCAGAGTGAGGTGTGTTTGTTTCGTTGTGCGTGTGCTTTCACAGGCTTAGAGGCACAATGAGATGTGGGTATGAGTGTGTCTGTGTGTGTGTGTGCTGCCATACACTGTGCCTTGTGTCACAGTGAGCTGTGTTGTGTGTTTTGTGCTGGTATAGAGTGGGCACTGACTCACAGTGAGCCATATATGTATGCTTGCATAGGCGATTGAGTCACCGTGAGACATGTGTGAGTGCATGTTAGTATGTGTGTGTGTTCACATATAGGCTGTGCTTTGATTCACAATAAGGTGTGTGTGTGTGTGGGGGGGCTATTACAGATTGTGCATTGAGTCACAGTGTCGTGTGAGTGTGTGCAGGCTGGTATAGACTGTGCATTGTGTCACAGTGAGGGATGTGTGTGTCTGTGTGTTCTCATATAGGCTGACCATTTAGTCACACTTTGATGTGTGTGTGTGTGCTGGTATAGGCTGCATATCGCATCACAGTGATGTGTGTGTGTGTTTATGTGCAGGTACAGGCTGTGCATTGAGTCACAGTGAGGTGTGTGTGTGTGTGTGTGTGTGATGTCATACGCTGTGCACTGAGTCACAGTGAGCCGTGTGGTTGTGCTGGTATAAACAGAGCATTGACTCCCACTGAGGTGTCGTGTGTGTGTATGTGCTGGTGTGGATTGTACATTGAGTCACAACCATGTGTGAGTTTTTGTATCTGTGTGTGCTGGTACAGGCTGTGCATTCAGTCACAGTGAGGTGTGTGTGTGTGTGTGGAATGTTATATGCTATGCACTGAGTCACAAGGAGATGAGTGTGTGTGTGGGTGCACGTGCTGGTATATGCTTTGCATTGAGTCACACTAAGCTGTGTGTGAGTGTTTGTATGTGTGTGTGTGTGGAGGTACAGGCTGTATATTGATTCACAGTGAGCCATGTGTGTTTCTTTGTGTGTGTAACTCTGCTAGCATACACTGTGCAATGAGTAATAGGGAGCCATGTGTGTGTGTCTATGTATGTTTTGGCATACTGTGAGCATTGAGTCAAACTGAGGTGTGTTCTGTGTGTCTGTATGCACTGGCATGGAATGTGTATGGAATCACATGGAGCTGTGCATGTGTGTGTTTGTGTATTTGGTGGTGTAGAGACTGTATTGTGTTTCAGTAAGCTGTGTGTGTATATGTGTGTGTGCTGGTATAGCCTGTGCATTGAGTCACAGTGAACTGTGTGTGTGTGTTTGCTGGGGCAGGCTGTGCATTGATTCAAGGTGAGCTGTGAGTGTGTGTGCGGTGCTGGTATGGACTGTGCACTGAGTCACAGAGAACCGTGTGTGTGTCTATGTGTGTTTTGGTATAAAGTGAGCATTGAATCACACTGAGTTGTGTGCTGTGTGTTTTTGTGCATGGGTATGGAGTCTGCATGGAATCACAGTGAGCTGTGCCCGTGTGTGTGTATTTGGTTGTGTAGAGTCTGTATTGCATCACAATAAGCTGTGTGTGTGTGATGGTACAGGATGTGCACTGTGTCATAGAGAGCAGTGTGTGTGTCTCTGCTGGTATAGGCTGTGCATTGACTCACAGGGAGCCTTGTGTGTGTGCAAGTACAGTCTGAGCATTGAGTTACAATGAGATGTGTTGCATGTGTTTGTGCTGGTAAGAACTGTACATTATGTCAGAATGAGCCGTGCATGTGTGTGTGTGTGTGTCTGTGTGTGTGTCTGTGTGCTGGTAGAGGCTGAGCACTGAATCACAGTTAGGTGTGTGTCTGTGAGTGCTCGTATGCACTTTGAATTGCGTCACTGAGGTGCATGTGTGTGTTTGTGTGTGTGTGTGTGGTGCTACAGACTTCATTGAGTCGCAGTGAGCCTTGTGAGTGTCTGATTGCTGATATAGGCTGTGGATTGAGTCACAGTGAGTTATGTTTGTGTGTGTCCTGCTGTAGACTGCGTATTGAGTCAAAATGAGTTGTTTGTGTGTTAATGTGATCATATAGACTGTGCCTTGAATCACAGTGAGCATGCCTCTGTGTGTGTGGAGCATTTAATCAGTTATGTGTGTTTTGTGTGTGTGTGCACTCGTATGGTCTTTGCATTGTGTAACTGAGGTGTATGTGTGTGTGTGTGGTGATAAAGACTGTACATTGAGTCACAGTGAGCCATGTGTGTGTGTGTATGAGAGTGTGTGTGTTGGTGGGCTTTCATTGATTCAATGGGGTGTGTGTGTCTGTGTTTGTTGTGCTAACGACTGCATTGAGTCACAGTGAGTCATGTTTGTGTGTGCTGGTATAGGCGATTGATTGAGTCACAGTCAGCCATGTGTGTGTGCATGTTGGTATGTGTGTGTGTTCTTCTATAGGCTGTGCATTGAGTCACAGTGAACCCTGTATCTGTGCAGGTGTGTATGTGTGTGTGCTGGTATAGGCTGTGCATTGAGTCACACTGAGGTGTGTGTGTATGCTTGTGTGTTTTGGTATACATTGTACATTGAGTCACAGTGCTGTGTGTTTGTGTGCACGCAGGTATAGTCTGTGCATTGAGTCACAGTGATGTGTGTGTGTGTCTGCGTGTTCTGCTATAGGCTGACCATTGTGTCACATTGAGGTGTGTGTGTGTGCTGGTATAGGCTGCACTTTTTGTCACAGTGAGGTGTGTGTGTGTGAATGTGCAGGTACAGGCTGCGCATTGAGTCACAGTGTGTGGTGTGTGTGTGTGTGTGATGTTTTATGCTGTGCACTAGGACACAGTGAGCCATGTGTGTGTGCTGGTATAATCTGAGCATTGAGTCACAGTGTGGTGCGGTGTGTGTACATGTGCCGGTATGGACTGTGCATTGAATCCCAGCCCTGTGTTAGCGTTTGTGTATTTGGTGCTGTAGAGTCTGCATGAGTCACAGTAAGGTGTGTGTGTGTGCTGCTATAGGCTGAGAATTGAGTCACACCTAGGTGAGTGTATGTGTATGTGTATACTGATATGGGATTTGCATTGAATTACTGAACGGTGTGTGTGTGTGTGTGTGTGTGTGTGTGTACTGCAATAGGCTGTGCACTCAGCCACATTAAGGGGTGTTTCTGTGTGTATGTGTGCAGGTATAGGCTATGCATTGACTCACATTGAGCCTTGTGTTTGTATGTGCTAGTATACACTGTTCATTGAGTCTCAGTGAGCCATGGTTGTGTGTGTCTGTTTACTTGTATGGGCTTGGCATTGAGTCTCAGACAGGTGTGTGTGTGTGTCTGTGTGGTGGTATAAACTGCATTGAGTCACACGGCGGTGTGTGTGAGAGTGTGTGTGTGTGCACATACAGGCTGGTATTGAATCACAGTGATCCGTGTGTGTGAGTGTGTGCGTGTGTGTGCTGGAATAGGCAGAGCATTGAGTCTCAGGTGTGTGTATGTGTGTGTGTATGCTGGTATGGTCTCTGCATTGATTCACTAAGGTGTGTTGTGTGTGTATGTACATGGAGCTGAAGACTGTACACTGATTCACAGTGAGCTGTGTGTGTATGTGTGTGTGTGTGACGGTATGGGCTTTGCATAGAGCCACTGAGGTGTGTGTCTCTGTGTGTATACCTGGAACTACAGACTGTGCACTGATTCACAATGAGCCATGTGTGAATGTATGTATGTGATAGTATAGGGTGTGCATGGAGTCACAATGAACCGTGCATATGTGTCTTTGCATGGGTGTTGTGGTATAGGCTGTGAATTGTGTCACAGTGACTGTGTGTGTGTGTGTGTATGTGATGGTATAGGACGTGCATTGAATCAGAGAGAGCCATGCATGTGTCTCTGTGTCTGTGTGCTGGCATAGGCAGTACATTGAGTCACAGTGAGCCATGTGTTTGTATTCTGGTGTAGACTCTGCATTGAGTCACAGTAAGCCTTGTGTGTGTGCCAGTACAGGCTGTGCATTGAGTCAGTGAGTCATATATGTGTGTGTGTGTGTGTGTGTGTGCTGGTATAGGCAGTGCATTGAGTCCAAGTTTGCCGTGTATGCTTCTGTTTGTTTGTGTGCTGCTATAGGTGGTTCACTGAGTCACAGTCAGATATGTGTGAGTGAGTGTGTGTGTGTTCTTGTATAGGCTGTGCATTGATTCACAGTGAGCCATGTGTGTATGCTGGTATAGGAGGTGCATTGAGTCACAGTGATGGTTGTGTTTGTGTGTGTGTGTGCTGCATTAGGCTGTGAATTGAGTCACAGAAGGTGAGTCTTTGTGTGTGTATGTGCAGGTACAGGATGCGGTTTGAGTCACAGTGATGGGTGCCTCTGGGTTGTGTTATAGGCTCTGCATTGAATCACAGTGAGCCGTATTTGTGTGTGTATGTGTATTTGTGTATGTGTGTGTGTGTGTGATGGTACAGGCTGAATATTGAGTCACTGAGGTGTGCATGTGTGTATGTGGTGCTACAGACTGTTCGTTAAGTTAAACTGAGCCATTTGTGTGTGTATGTGTGTGTGTGTGTACAGTTATTGGCGCTGCATTGAGTCACAGTGAACCATGTGTGTGTGGGGAGCTGGTATAGTCACAGCACTGAGTCACAGTTAAATGTGTGGGAGTTGTGTGTGCATGTGTGAGTGTGTATTTGCTGGTGTAGACTGTGCATTGAGTCACAGTGAGTAGTGCAGTGTGTGTGTGTCTGTGATGGTGTGGACTGTGGTTTTATCCCCTTTGATCTGAACGAGTGTGTGTGTGTGTGTCTGTGTGTGTGTGTGCTGGCACTGGATGACCATTGAGACAGAGTGGGCTGTGTGTGTGTGTGTGTCTGTGTGTGTGCTGGTATAGACTCTGTATTGAGTCACTGTGAGCTGTGTGTGTATGTGTGTGCTCGTATAGGCTGTGCATTGAGTCACACTGAGGTGTTTTTGTGTGTGTGTGCTGGTACAGGAAGCGTTTTCTGTCACAGTCAGGTGTGTGTGTGTGTGCATATGAGATTTTGTGCTGGTATGGGTTTTATTGTGCTGGTATGGGCTTTATTGACTCATGGGAGTGTGTGTGAGTGTGTGGTGATACAGACTGCATTGAGTCAAAGCGAGCTGTGTGTGTGTGTGTGCCTGTATAGGTGATTGATTGAGTACCAGTGAGCCATGTGTGAGTGCGTGTTGGTGTGTGTGTGTGTTCTGGTATAGGCTGTGCATTAAGTCACAGTGAGGCCTGCATCTGTGCATGTGTATGTGTGTGTGTGTGTGTGTGCTGGTATAGGCTGAGCTTTGAGTCCCTCTGAGGTGTGCGTGCATGTGCTGGTAAAGTGGTGCCTTGATTCACTGTGTCATGTGAGTGTGTGTGCACGCTGGTATAGGTTGTGCATTGAGTCAGAGTGAGAGGTGTGTATGTCTGTGTGTTCCGGTATAGGCTGACAATTGAGGCACACTGAGGTGTGTGTGCACATGTGTGTGTGTGTGTGCTGGTACAGCCTGCACATTGAGCCATATTGAGTTGTTTGTGTGTGTATGTGCAGGTGGAGGCAGCACATTGAGTCACAGAGAGGTGTTTGTGTGTGATGTTATATGCTATGCACTGATTCATAGGGAGGTTTGTGTGTGTGTGTGTGTGTGCACTTTCTGGTATAGGATTTGCATTGACTCACACTGAGCTGTGTTTTTGTGTGTCAGTATGTGTACATGTGTGGAGGTATGGGCTGTGGATTGACTCACAGTTTGCCATATGTGCTTCTCTGTGTGTGCATGTCTGCTAGCATATCCTGTGCACTGAGTCACAGGGAGCCGTGTGTGTGTGTGTGTGTATGTGTCCTGGTATAGAGTGTGTATTGATTCACAGTCAGCCATGTGTGTGTGTGTGTGAGTGCACTGGTGTAGGATGTGCAGTGAGTCAGAGTGAGGTGTGTTTGTTTCGTTGTGCGTGTGCTTTCACAGGCTTAGAGGCACAATGAGATGTGGGTATGAGTGTGTCTGTGTGTGTGTGTGCTGCCATACACTGTGCCTTGTGTCACAGTGAGCTGTGTTGTGTGTTTTGTGCTGGTATAGAGTGGGCACTGACTCACAGTGAGCCATATATGTATGCTTGCATAGGCGATTGAGTCACCGTGAGACATGTGTGAGTGCATGTTAGTATGTGTGTGTGTTCACATATAGGCTGTGCTTTGATTCACAATAAGGTGTGTATGTGTGTGTGGGGGGGCTATTACAGATTGTGCATTGAGTCACAGTGTCGTGTGAGTGTGTGCAGGCTGGTATAGACTGTGCATTGTGTCACAGTGAGGGATGTGTGTGTCTGTGTGTTCTCATATAGGCTGACCATTTAGTCACACTTTGATGTGTGTGTGTGTGCTGGTATAGGCTGCATATCGCATCACAGTGATGTGTGTGTGTGTTTATGTGCAGGTACAGGCTGTGCATTGAGTCACAGTGAGGTGTGTGTGTGTGTGTGTGTGTGATGTCATACGCTGTGCACTGAGTCACAGTGAGCCGTGTGGTTGTGCTGGTCTAAACAGAGCATTGACTCCCACTGAGGTGTCGTGTGTGTGTATGTGCTGGTGTGGATTGTACATTGAGTCACAACCATGTGTGAGTTTTTGTATGTGTGTGTGCTGGTACAGGCTGTGCATTCAGTCACAGTGAGGTGTGTGTGTGTGTGTGGAATGTTATATGCTATGCACTGAGTCACAAGGAGATGAGTGTGTGTGTGGGTGCACGTGCTGGTATATGCTTTGCATTGAGTCACACTAAGCTGTGTGTGAGTGTTTGTATGTGTGTGTGTGTGGAGGTACAGGCTGTATATTGATTCACAGTGAGCCATGTGTGTTTCTTTGTGTGTGTAACTCTGCTAGCATACACTGTACAATGAGTAATAGGGAGCCATGTGTGTGTGTCTATGTATGTTTTGGCATACTGTGAGCATTGAGTCAAACTGAGGTGTGTTCTGTGTGTCTGTATGCACTGGCATGGAATGTGTATGGAATCACATGGAGCTGTGCATGTGTGTGTTTGTGTATTTGGTGGTGTAGAGACTGTATTGTGTTTCAGTAAGCTGTGTGTGTATATGTGTGTGTGCTGGTATAGCCTGTGCATTGAGTCACAGTGAACTGTGTGTGTGTGTTTGCTGGGGCAGGCTGTGCATTGATTCAAGGTGAGCTGTGAGTGTGTGTGCGGTGCTGGTATGGACTGTGCACTGAGTCACAGAGAACCGTGTGTGTGTCTATGTGTGTTTTGGTATAAAGTGAGCATTGAATCACACTGAGTTGTGTGCTGTGTGTTTTTGTGCATGGGTATGGAGTCTGCATGGAATCACAGTGAGCTGTGCCCGTGTGTGTGTATTTGGTTGTGTAGAGTCTGTATTGCATCACAATAAGCTGTGTGTGTGTGATGGTACAGGATGTGCACTGTGTCATAGAGAGCAGTGTGTGTGTCTCTGCTGGTATAGGCTGTGCATTGACTCACAGGGAGCCTTGTGTGTGTGCAAGTACAGTCTGAGCATTGAGTTACAATGAGATGTGTTGCATGTGTTTGTGCTGGTAAGAACTGTACATTATGTCAGAATGAGCCGTGCATGTGTGTGTGTGTGTGTCTGTGTGTGTGTCTGTGTGCTGGTAGAGGTTGAGCACTGAATCACAGTTAGGTGTGTGTCTGTGAGTGCTCGTATGCGCTTTGAATTGCGTCACTGAGGTGCATGTGTGTGTTTGTGTGTGTGTGTGTGGTGCTACAGACTTCATTGAGTCGCAGTGAGCCTTGTGAGTGTCTGATTGCTGATATAGGCTGTGGATTGAGTCACAGTGAGTTATGTTTGTGTGTGTCCTGCTGTAGACTGCGTATTGAGTCAAAATGAGTTGTTTGTGTGTTAATGTGATCATATAGACTGTGCCTTGAATCACAGTGAGCATGCCTCTGTGTGTGTGGAGCATTTAATCAGTTATGTGTGTTTTGTGTGTGTGTGCACTCGTATGGTCTTTGCATTGTGTAACTGAGGTGTATGTGTGTGTGTGTGGTGATAAAGACTGTACATTGAGTCACAGTGAGCCATGTGTGTGTGTGTATGAGAGTGTGTGTGTTGGTGGGCTTTCATTGATTCAATGGGGTGTGTGTGTCTGTGTTTGTTGTGCTAACGACTGCATTGAGTCACAGTGAGTCATGTTTGTGTGTGCTGGTATAGGCGATTGATTGAGTCACAGTCAGCCATGTGTGTGTGCATGTTGGTATGTGTGTGTGTTCTTCTATAGGCTGTGCATTGAGTCACAGTGAACCCTGTATCTGTGCAGGTGTGTATGTGTGTGTGCTGGTATAGGCTGTGCATTGAGTCACACTGAGGTGTGTGTGTATGCTTGTGTGTTTTGGTATACATTGTACATTGAGTCACAGTGCTGTGTGTTTGTGTGCACGCAGGTATAGTCTGTGCATTGAGTCACAGTGATGTGTGTGTGTGTCTGCGTGTTCTGCTATAGGCTGACCATTGTGTCACATTGAGGTGTGTGTGTGTGCTGGTATAGGCTGCACTTTTTGTCACAGTGAGGTGTGTGTGTGTGAATGTTCAGGTACAGGCTGCGCATTGAGTCACAGTGTGTGGTGTGTGTGTGTGTGTGATGTTTTATGCTGTGCACTAGGACACAGTGACCCATGTGTGTGTGCTGGTATAATCTGAGCATTGAGTCACAGTGTGGTGCGGTGTGTGTACATGTGCCGGTATGGACTGTGCATTGAATCCCAGCCCTGTGTTAGCGTTTGTGTATTTGGTGCTGTAGAGTCTGCATGAGTCACAGTAAGGTGTGTGTGTGTGCTGCTATAGGCTGAGAATTGAGTCACACCTAGGTGAGTGCATGTGTATGTGTATACTGATATGGGATTTGCATTGAATTACTGAACGGTGTGTGTGTGTGTGTGTACTGCAATAGGCTGTGCACTGAGCCACATTAAGGGGTGTTTCTGTGTGTATGTGTGCGGGTATAGGCTATGCATTGACTCACATTGAGCCTTGTGTTTGTATGTGCTAGTATACACTGTTCATTGAGTCTCAGTGAGCCATGGTTGTGTGTGAATGTTTACTTGTATGGGCTTGGCATTGAGTCTCAGACAGGTGTGTGTGTGTGTCTGTGTGTCTGTGTGGTGGTATAAACTGCATTGAGTCACACGGCGGTGTGTGTGAGAGTGTGTGTGTGTGCACATACAGGCTGGTATTGAATCACAGTGATCCGTGTGTGTGAGTGTGTGCGTGTGTGTGCTGGAATAGGCAGAGCATTGAGTCTCAGGTGTGTGTATGTGTGTGTGTATGCTGGTATGGTCTCTGCATTGATTCACTAAGGTGTGTTGTGTGTGTATGTACATGGAGCTGAAGACTGTACACTGATTCACAGTGAGCTGTGTGTGTATGTGTGTGTGTGTGATAGTATGGGCTTTGCATAGAGCCACTGAAGTGTGTGTCTCTGTGTGTATACCTGGAACTACAGACTGTGCACTGATTCACAATGAGCCATGTGTGAATGTATGTATGTGATAGTATAGTGTGTGCATGGAGTCACAATGAACCGTGCATATGTGTCTTTGCATGGGTGTTGTGGTATAGGCTGTGAATTGTGTCACAGTGACTGTGTGTGTGTGTGTGTATGTGATGGTATAGGACGTGCATTGAATCAGAGAGAGCCATGCATGTGTCTCTGTGTCTGTGTGCTGGCATAGGCAGTACATTGAGTCACAGTGAGCCATGTGTTTGTATTCTGGTGTAGACTCTGCATTGAGTCACAGTAAGCCTTGTGTGTGTGCCAGTACAGGCTGTGCATTGAGTCAGTGAGTCATATATGTGTGTGTGTGTGTGTGTGTGCTGGTATAGGCAGTGCATTGAGTCCAAGTTTGCCGTGTATGCTTCTGTTTGTTTGTGTGCTGCTATAGGTGGTTCACTGAGTCACAGTCAGATATGTGTGAGTGAGTGTGTGTGTGTTCTTGTATAGGCTGTGCATTGATTCACAGTGAGCCATGTGTGTATGCTGGTATAGGAGGTGCATTGAGTCACAGTGATGGTTGTGTTTGTGTGTGTGTGTGCTGCATTAGGCTGTGAATTGAGTCACAGAAGGTGAGTCTTTGTGTGTGTATGTGCAGGTACAGGATGCGGTTTGAGTCACAGTGATGGGTGCCTCTGGGTTGTGTTATAGGCTCTGCATTGAATCACAGTGAGCCGTATTTGTGTGTGTATGTGTATTTGTGTATGTGTGTGTGTGTGTGATGGTACAGGCTGAATATTGAGTCACTGAGGTGTGCATGTGTGTATGTGGTGCTACAGACTGTTCGTTAAGTTAAACTGAGCCATTTGTGTGTGTATGTGTGTGTGTGTGTACAGTTATTGGCACTGCATTGAGTCACAGTGAACCATGTGTGTGTGGGGAGCTGGTATAGTCACAGCACTGAGTCACAGTTAAATGTGTGGGAGTTGTGTGTGCATGTGTGAGTGTGTATTTGCTGGTGTAGACTGTGCATTGAGTCACAGTGAGTAGTGCAGTGTGTGTGTGTCTGTGATGGTGTGGACTGTGGTTTTATCCCCTTTGACCTGAACGAGTGTGTGTGTGTGTGTGTCTGTGTGTGTGTGTGTGCTGGCACTGGATGACCATTGAGACAGAGTGGGCTGTGTGTGTGTGTGTGTCTGTGTGTGTGCTGGTATAGACTCTGTATTGAGTCACTGTGAGCTGTGTGTGTATGTGTGTGCTCGTATAGGCTGTGCATTGAGTCACACTGAGGTGTTTTTGTGTGTGTGTGCTGGTACAGGAAGCGTTTTCTGTCACATTCAGGTGTGTGTGTGTGTGCATATGAGATTTTGTGCTGGTATGGGTTTTATTGTGCTGGTATGGGCTTTATTGACTCATGGGAGTGTGTGTGAGTGTGTGGTGATACAGACTGCATTGAGTCAAAGCGAGCTGTGTGTGTGTGTGTGCCTGTATAGGTGATTGATTGAGTACCAGTGAGCCATGTGTGAGTGCGTGTTGGTGTGTGTGTGTGTTCTGGTATAGGCTGTGCATTAAGTCACAGTGAGGCCTGCATCTGTGCATGTGTATGTGTGTGTGTGTGTGTGTGTGCTGGTATAGGCTGAGCTTTGAGTCCCTCTGAGGTGTGCGTGCATGTGCTGGTAAAGTGGTGCCTTGATTCACTGTGTCATGTGAGTGTGTGTGCACGCTGGTATAGGTTGTGCATTGAGTCAGAGTGAGAGGTGTGTATGTCTGTGTGTTCCGGTATAGGCTGACAATTGAGGCACACTGAGGTGTGTGTGCACATGTGTGTGTGTGTGTGCTGGTACAGCCTGCACATTGAGTCATATTGAGTTGTTTGTGTGTGTATGTGCAGGTAGAGGCAGCACATTGAGTCACAGAGAGGTGTTTGTGTGTGATGTTATATGCTATGCACTGATTCATAGGGAGGTTTGTGTGTGTGTGTGTGTGTGCACTTTCTGGTGTAGGATTTGCATTGACTCACACTGAGCTGTGTTTTTGTGTGTCAGTATGTGTACATGTGTGGAGGTATGGGCTGTGGATTGACTCACAGTTTGCCATATGTGCTTCTCTGTGTGTGCATGTCTGCTAGCATATCCTGTGCACTGAGTCACAGGGAGCCGTGTGTATGTGTGTGTGTATGTGTCCTGGTATAGAGTGTGTATTGATTCACAGTCAGCCATGTGTGTGTGTGTGTGAGTGCACTGATATAGGATGTGCAGTGAGTCACAGTGAGGTGTGTTTGTTTCGTTGTGCGTGTGCTTTCACAGGCTTAGAGGCACAATGAGATGTGGGTATGAGTGTGTCTGTGTGTGTGTGTGCTGCCATACACTGTGCCTTGTGTCACAGTGAGCTGTGTTGTGTGTTTTGTGCTGGTATAGAGTGGGCACTGACTCACAGTGAGCCATATATGTATGCTTGCATAGGCGATTGAGTCACCGTGAGACATGTGTGAGTGCATGTTAGTATGTGTGTGTGTTCACATATAGGCTGTGCTTTGATTCACAATAAGGTGTGTATGTGTGTGTGGGGGGGCTATTACAGATTGTGCATTGAGTCACAGTGTCGTGTGAGTGTGTGCAGGCTGGTATAGACTGTGCATTGTGTCACAGTGAGGGATGTGTGTGTCTGTGTGTTCTCATATAGGCTGACCATTTAGTCACACTTTGATGTGTGTGTGTGTGCTGGTATAGGCTGCATATCGCATCACAGTGATGTGTGTGTGTGTTTATGTGCAGGTACAGGCTGTGCATTGAGTCACAGTGAGGTGTATGTGTGTGTGTGTGTGTGATGTCATACGCTGTGCACTGAGTCACAGTGAGCCGTGTGGTTGTGCTGGTATAAACAGAGCATTGACTCCCACTGAGGTGTCGTGTGTGTGTATGTGCTGGTGTGGATTGTACATTGAGTCACAACCATGTGTGAGTTTTTGTATGTGTGTGTGCTGGTACAGGCTGTGCATTCAGTCACAGTGAGGTGTGTGTGTGTGTGTGTGGAATGTTATATGCTATGCACTGAGTCACAAGGAGATGAGTGTGTGTGTGGGTGCACGTGCTGGTATATGCTTTGCATTGAGTCACACTAAGCTGTGTGTGAGTGTTTGTATGTGTGTGTGTGTGGAGGTACAGGCTGTATATTGATTCACAGTGAGCCATGTGTGTTTCTTTGTGTGTGTAACTCTGCTAGCATACACTGTGCAATGAGTAATAGGGAGCCATGTGTGTGTGTCTATGTATGTTTTGGCATACTGTGAGCATTGAGTCAAACTGAGGTGTGTTCTGTGTGTCTGTATGCACTGGCATGGAATGTGTATGGAATCACATGGAGCTGTGCATGTGTGTGTTTGTGTATTTGGTGGTGTAGAGACTGTATTGTGTTGCAGTAAGCTGTGTGTGTATATGTGTGTGTGCTGGTATAGCCTGTGCATTGAGTCACAGTGAACTGTGTGTGTGTGTTTGCTGGGGCAGGCTGTGCATTGATTCAAGGTGAGCTGTGAGTATGTGTGCAGTGCTGGTATGGACTGTGCACTGAGTCACAGAGAACCGTGTGTGTGTCTATGTGTGTTTTGGTATAAAGTGAGCATTGAATCACACTGAGTTGTGTGCTGTGTGTTTTTGTGCATGGGTATGGAGTCTGCATGGAATCACAGTGAGCTGTGCGTGTGTGTGTGTATTTGGTTGTGTAGAGTCTGTATTGCATCACAATAAGCTGTGTGTGTGTGATGGTAGAGGATGTGCACTGTGTCATAGAGAGCAGTGTGTGTGTCTCTGCTGGTATAGGCTGTGCATTGACTCACAGGGAGCCTTGTGTGTGTGCAAGTACAGTCTGAGCATTGAGTTACAATGAGATGTGTTGCATGTGTTTGTGCTGGTAAGAACTGTACATTATGTCAGAATGAGCCGTGCATGTGTGTGTGTGTGTGTCTGTGTGTGTGTCTGTGTGCTGGTAGAGGTTGAGCACTGAATCACAGTTAGGTGTGTGTCTGTGAGTGCTCGTATGCGCTTTGAATTGCGTCACTGAGGTGCATGTGTGTGTTTGTGTGTGTGTGTGTGGTGCTACAGACTTCATTGAGTCGCAGTGAGCCTTGTGAGTGTCTGATTGCTGATATAGGCTGTGGATTGAGTCACAGTGCAGTTATGTTTGTGTGTGTCCTGCTGTAGACTGCGTATTGAGTCAAAATGAGTTGTTTGTGTGTTAATGTGATCATATAGACTGTGCCTTGAATCACAG
The DNA here is from genome assembly GCF_964374135.1 of Grampus griseus. Classification (NCBI taxonomy): domain Eukaryota; kingdom Metazoa; phylum Chordata; class Mammalia; order Artiodactyla; family Delphinidae; genus Grampus; species Grampus griseus. Next base: position 89,120 of record NW_028132853.1, read on the forward strand.
TGAGCATGCCTCTGTGTGTGTGGAGCATTTAATCAGTTATGTGTGTTTTGTGTGTGTGTGCACTCGTATGGTCTTTGCATTGTGTAACTGAGGTGTATGTGTGTGTGTGTGGTGATAAAGACTGTACATTGAGTCACAGTGAGCCATGTGTGTGTGTGTATGAGAGTGTGTGTGTTGGTGGGCTTTTATTGATTCAATGAGGTGTGTGTGTCTGTGTTTGTTGTGCTAACGACTGCATTGAGTCACAGTGAGTCATGTTTGTGTGTGCTGGTATAGGCGATTGATTGAGTCACAGTCAGCCATGTGTGTGTGCATGTTGGTATGTGTGTGTGTTCTTCTATAGGCTGTGCATTGAGTCACAGTGAAGCCTGTATCTGTGCAGGTGTGTATGTGTGTGTGCTGGTATAGGCTGTGCATTGAGTCACACTGAGGTGTGTGTGTATGCTTGTGTGTTTTGGTATACATTGTACATTGAGTCACAGTGCTGTGTGTTTGTGTGCACGCAGGTATAGTCTGTGCATTGAGTCACAGTGATGTGTGTGTGTGTCTGCGTGTTCTGCTATAGGCTGACCATTGTGTCACATTGAGGTGTGTGTGTGTGCTGGTATAGGCTGCACTTTTTGTCACAGTGAGGTGTGTGTGTGTGAATGTTCAGGTACAGGCTGCGCATTGAGTCACAGTGTGTGGTGTGTGTGTGTGTGTGATGTTTTATGCTGTGCACTAGGACACAGTGACCCATGTGTGTGTGCTGGTATAATCTGAGCATTGAGTCACAGTGTGGTGCGGTGTGTGTACATGTGCCGGTATGGACTGTGCATTGAATCCCAGCCCTGTGTTAGCGTTTGTGTATTTGGTGCTGTAGAGTCTGCATGAGTCACAGTAAGGTGTGTGTGTGTGCTGCTATAGGCTGAGAATTGAGTCACACCTAGGTGAGTGCATGTGTATGTGTATACTGATATGGGATTTGCATTGAATTACTGAACGGTGTGTGTGTGTGTGTGTACTGCAATAGGCTGTGCACTGAGCCACATTAAGGGGTGTTTCTGTGTGTATGTGTGCGGGTATAGGCTATGCATTGACTCACATTGAGCCTTGTGTTTGTATGTGCTAGTATACACTGTTCATTGAGTCTCAGTGAGCCATGGTTGTGTGTGAATGTTTACTTGTATGGGCTTGGCATTGAGTCTCAGACAGGTGTGTGTGTGTGTCTGTGTGTCTGTGTGGTGGTATAAACTGCATTGAGTCACACGGCGGTGTGTGTGAGAGTGTGTGTGTGTGCACATACAGGCTGGTATTGAATCACAGTGATCCGTGTGTGTGAGTGTGTGCGTGTGTGTGCTGGAATAGGCAGAGCATTGAGTCTCAGGTGTGTGTATGTGTGTGTGTATGCTGGTATGGTCTCTGCATTGATTCACTAAGGTGTGTTGTGTGTGTATGTACATGGAGCTGAAGACTGTACACTGATTCACAGTGAGCTGTGTGTGTATGTGTGTGTGTGTGATAGTATGGGCTTTGCATAGAGCCACTGAAGTGTGTGTCTCTGTGTGTATACCTGGAACTACAGACTGTGCACTGATTCACAATGAGCCATGTGTGAATGTATGTATGTGATAGTATAGTGTGTGCATGGAGTCACAATGAACCGTGCATATGTGTCTTTGCATGGGTGTTGTGGTATAGGCTGTGAATTGTGTCACAGTGACTGTGTGTGTGTGTGTGTATGTGATGGTATAGGACGTGCATTGAATCAGAGAGAGCCATGCATGTGTCTCTGTGTCTGTGTGCTGGCATAGGCAGTACATTGAGTCACAGTGAGCCATGTGTTTGTATTCTGGTGTAGACTCTGCATTGAGTCACAGTAAGCCTTGTGTGTGTGCCAGTACAGGCTGTGCATTGAGTCAGTGAGTCATATATGTGTGTGTGTGTGTGTGTGTGCTGGTATAGGCAGTGCATTGAGTCCAAGTTTGCCGTGTATGCTTCTGTTTGTTTGTGTGCTGCTATAGGTGGTTCACTGAGTCACAGTCAGATATGTGTGAGTGAGTGTGTGTGTGTTCTTGTATAGGCTGTGCATTGATTCACAGTGAGCCATGTGTGTATGCTGGTATAGGAGGTGCATTGAGTCACAGTGATGGTTGTGTTTGTGTGTGTGTGTGCTGCATTAGGCTGTGAATTGAGTCACAGAAGGTGAGTCTTTGTGTGTGTATGTGCAGGTACAGGATGCGGTTTGAGTCACAGTGATGGGTGCCTCTGGGTTGTGTTATAGGCTCTGCATTGAATCACAGTGAGCCGTATTTGTGTGTGTATGTGTATTTGTGTATGTGTGTGTGTGTGTGATGGTACAGGCTGAATATTGAGTCACTGAGGTGTGCATGTGTGTATGTGGTGCTACAGACTGTTCGTTAAGTTAAACTGAGCCATTTGTGTGTGTATGTGTGTGTGTGTGTACAGTTATTGGCACTGCATTGAGTCACAGTGAACCATGTGTGTGTGGGGAGCTGGTATAGTCACAGCACTGAGTCACAGTTAAATGTGTGGGAGTTGTGTGTGCATGTGTGAGTGTGTATTTGCTGGTGTAGACTGTGCATTGAGTCACAGTGAGTAGTGCAGTGTGTGTGTGTCTGTGATGGTGTGGACTGTGGTTTTATCCCCTTTGACCTGAACGAGTGTGTGTGTGTGTGTGTCTGTGTGTGTGTGTGTGCTGGCACTGGATGACCATTGAGACAGAGTGGGCTGTGTGTGTGTGTGTGTCTGTGTGTGTGCTGGTATAGACTCTGTATTGAGTCACTGTGAGCTGTGTGTGTATGTGTGTGCTCGTATAGGCTGTGCATTGAGTCACACTGAGGTGTTTTTGTGTGTGTGTGCTGGTACAGGAAGCGTTTTCTGTCACAGTCAGGTGTGTGTGTGTGTGCATATGAGATTTTGTGCTGGTATGGGTTTTATTGTGCTGGTATGGGCTTTATTGACTCATGGGAGTGTGTGTGAGTGTGTGGTGATACAGACTGCATTGAGTCAAAGCGAGCTGTGTGTGTGTGTGTGCCTGTATAGGTGATTGATTGAGTACCAGTGAGCCATGTGTGAGTGCGTGTTGGTGTGTGTGTGTGTTCTGGTATAGGCTGTGCATTAAGTCACAGTGAGGCCTGCATCTGTGCATGTGTATGTGTGTGTGTGTGTGTGTGTGCTGGTATAGGCTGAGCTTTGAGTCCCTCTGAGGTGTGCGTGCATGTGCTGGTAAAGTGGTGCCTTGATTCACTGTGTCATGTGAGTGTGTGTGCACGCTGGTATAGGTTGTGCATTGAGTCAGAGTGAGAGGTGTGTATGTCTGTGTGTTCCGGTATAGGCTGACAATTGAGGCACACTGAGGTGTGTGTGCACATGTGTGTGTGTGTGTGCTGGTACAGCCTGCACATTGAGTCATATTGAGTTGTTTGTGTGTGTATGTGCAGGTAGAGGCAGCACATTGAGTCACAGAGAGGTGTTTGTGTGTGATGTTATATGCTATGCACTGATTCATAGGGAGGTTTGTGTGTGTGTGTGTGTGTGCACTTTCTGGTGTAGGATTTGCATTGACTCACACTGAGCTGTGTTTTTGTGTGTCAGTATGTGTACATGTGTGGAGGTATGGGCTGTGGATTGACTCACAGTTTGCCATATGTGCTTCTCTGTGTGTGCATGTCTGCTAGCATATCCTGTGCACTGAGTCACAGGGAGCCGTGTGTATGTGTGTGTGTATGTGTCCTGGTATAGAGTGTGTATTGATTCACAGTCAGCCATGTGTGTGTGTGTGTGAGTGCACTGATATAGGATGTGCAGTGAGTCACAGTGAGGTGTGTTTGTTTCGTTGTGCGTGTGCTTTCACAGGCTTAGAGGCACAATGAGATGTGGGTATGAGTGTGTCTGTGTGTGTGTGTGCTGCCATACACTGTGCCTTGTGTCACAGTGAGCTGTGTTGTGTGTTTTGTGCTGGTATAGAGTGGGCACTGACTCACAGTGAGCCATATATGTATGCTTGCATAGGCGATTGAGTCACCGTGAGACATGTGTGAGTGCATGTTAGTATGTGTGTGTGTTCACATATAGGCTGTGCTTTGATTCACAATAAGGTGTGTATGTGTGTGTGGGGGGGCTATTACAGATTGTGCATTGAGTCACAGTGTCGTGTGAGTGTGTGCAGGCTGGTATAGACTGTGCATTGTGTCACAGTGAGGGATGTGTGTGTCTGTGTGTTCTCATATAGGCTGACCATTTAGTCACACTTTGATGTGTGTGTGTGTGCTGGTATAGGCTGCATATCGCATCACAGTGATGTGTGTGTGTGTTTATGTGCAGGTACAGGCTGTGCATTGAGTCACAGTGAGGTGTATGTGTGTGTGTGTGTGTGATGTCATACGCTGTGCACTGAGTCACAGTGAGCCGTGTGGTTGTGCTGGTATAAACAGAGCATTGACTCCCACTGAGGTGTCGTGTGTGTGTATGTGCTGGTGTGGATTGTACATTGAGTCACAACCATGTGTGAGTTTTTGTATGTGTGTGTGCTGGTACAGGCTGTGCATTCAGTCACAGTGAGGTGTGTGTGTGTGTGTGTGGAATGTTATATGCTATGCACTGAGTCACAAGGAGATGAGTGTGTGTGTGGGTGCACGTGCTGGTATATGCTTTGCATTGAGTCACACTAAGCTGTGTGTGAGTGTTTGTATGTGTGTGTGTGTGGAGGTACAGGCTGTATATTGATTCACAGTGAGCCATGTGTGTTTCTTTGTGTGTGTAACTCTGCTAGCATACACTGTGCAATGAGTAATAGGGAGCCATGTGTGTGTGTCTATGTATGTTTTGGCATACTGTGAGCATTGAGTCAAACTGAGGTGTGTTCTGTGTGTCTGTATGCACTGGCATGGAATGTGTATGGAATCACATGGAGCTGTGCATGTGTGTGTTTGTGTATTTGGTGGTGTAGAGACTGTATTGTGTTTCAGTAAGCTGTGTGTGTATATGTGTGTGTGCTGGTATAGCCTGTGCATTGAGTCACAGTGAACTGTGTGTGTGTGTTTGCTGGGGCAGGCTGTGCATTGATTCAAGGTGAGCTGTGAGTATGTGTGCAGTGCTGGTATGGACTGTGCACTGAGTCACAGAGAACCGTGTGTGTGTCTATGTGTGTTTTGGTATAAAGTGAGCATTGAATCACACTGAGTTGTGTGCTGTGTGTTTTTGTGCATGGGTATGGAGTCTGCATGGAATCACAGTGAGCTGTGCGTGTGTGTGTGTATTTGGTTGTGTAGAGTCTGTATTGCATCACAATAAGCTGTGTGTGTGTGATGGTAGAGGATGTGCACTGTGTCATAGAGAGCAGTGTGTGTGTCTCTGCTGGTATAGGCTGTGCATTGACTCACAGGGAGCCTTGTGTGTGTGCAAGTACAGTCTGAGCATTGAGTTACAATGAGATGTGTTGCATGTGTTTGTGCTGGTAAGAACTGTACATTATGTCAGAATGAGCCGTGCATGTGTGTGTGTGTGTGTCTGTGTGTGTGTCTGTGTGCTGGTAGAGGTTGAGCACTGAATCACAGTTAGGTGTGTGTCTGTGAGTGCTCGTATGCGCTTTGAATTGCGTCACTGAGGTGCATGTGTGTGTTTGTGTGTGTGTGTGTGGTGCTACAGACTTCATTGAGTCGCAGTGAGCCTTGTGAGTGTCTGATTGCTGATATAGGCTGTGGATTGAGTCACAGTGCAGTTATGTTTGTGTGTGTCCTGCTGTAGACTGCGTATTGAGTCAAAATGAGTTGTTTGTGTGTTAATGTGATCATATAGACTGTGCCTTGAATCACAGTGAGCATGCCTCTGTGTGTGTGGAGCATTTAATCAGTTATGTGTGTTTTGTGTGTGTGTGCACTCGTATGGTCTTTGCATTGTGTAACTGAGGTGTATGTGTGTGTGTGTGGTGATAAAGACTGTACATTGAGTCACAGTGAGCCATGTGTGTGTGTGTATGAGAGTGTGTGTGTTGGTGGGCTTTTATTGATTCAATGAGGTGTGTGTGTCTGTGTTTGTTGTGCTAACGACTGCATTGAGTCACAGTGAGTCATGTTTGTGTGTGCTGGTATAGGCGATTGATTGAGTCACAGTCAGCCATGTGTGTGTGCATGTTGGTATGTGTGTGTGTTCTTCTATAGGCTGTGCATTGAGTCACAGTGAAGCCTGTATCTGTGCAGGTGTGTATGTGTGTGTGCTGGTATAGGCTGTGCATTGAGTCACACTGAGGTGTGTGTGTATGCTTGTGTGTTTTGGTATACATTGTACATTGAGTCACAGTGCTGTGTGTTTGTGTGCACGCAGGTATAGTCTGTGCATTGAGTCACAGTGATGTGTGTGTGTGTCTGCGTGTTCTGCTATAGGCTGACCATTGTGTCACATTGAGGTGTGTGTGTGTGCTGGTATAGGCTGCACTTTTTGTCACAGTGAGGTGTGTGTGTGTGAATGTGCAGGTACAGGCTGCGCATTGAGTCACAGTGTGTGGTGTGTGTGTGTGTGTGTGATGTTTTATGCTGTGCACTAGGACACAGTGAGCCATGTGTGTGTGCTGGTATAATCTGAGCATTGAGTCACAGTGTGGTGCGGTGTGTGTACATGTGCCGGTATGGACTGTGCATTGAATCCCAGCCCTGTGTTAGCGTTTGTGTATTTGGTGCTGTAGAGTCTGCATGAGTCACAGTAAGGTGTGTGTGTGTGCTGCTATAGGCTGAGAATTGAGTCACACCTAGGTGAGTGCATGTGTATGTGTATACTGATATGGGATTTGCATTGAATTACTGAACGGTGTGTGTGTGTGTGTACTGCAATAGGCTGTGCACTGAGCCACATTAAGGGGTGTTTCTGTGTGTATGTGTGCGGGTATAGGCTATGCATTGACTCACATTGAGCCTTGTGTTTGTATGTGCTAGTATACACTGTTCATTGAGTCTCAGTGAGCCATGGTTGTGTGTGTCTGTTTACTTGTATGGGCTTGGCATTGAGTCTCAGACAGGTGTGTGTGTGTGTCTGTGTGTCTGTGTGGTGGTATAAACTGCATTGAGTCACACGGCGGTGTGTGTGAGAGTGTGTGTGTGTGCACATACAGGCTGGTATTGAATCACAGTGATCCGTGTGTGTGAGTGTGTGCGTGTGTGTGCTGGAATAGGCAGAGCATTGAGTCTCAGGTGTGTGTATGTGTGTGTGTATGCTGGTATGGTCTCTGCATTGATTCACTAAGGTGTGTTGTGTGTGTATGTACATGGAGCTGAAGACTGTACACTGATTCACAGTGAGCTGTGTGTGTATGTGTGTGTGTGTGATGGTATGGGCTTTGCATAGAGCCACTGAGGTGTGTGTCTCTGTGTGTATACCTGGAACTACAGACTGTGCACTGATTCACAATGAGCCATGTGTGAATGTATGTATGTGATAGTATAGTGTGTGCATGGAGTCACAATGAACGGTGCATATGTGTCTTTGCATGGGTGTTGTGGTATAGGCTGTGAATTGTGTCACAGTGACTGTGTGTGTGTGTGTGTATGTGATGGTATAGGACGTGCATTGAATCAGAGAGAGCCATGCATGTGTCTCTGTGTCTGTGTGCTGGCATAGGCAGTACATTGAGTCACAGTGAGCCATGTGTTTGTATTCTGGTGTAGACTCTGCATTGAGTCACAGTAAGCCTTGTGTGTGTGCCAGTACAGGCTGTGCATTGAGTCAGTGAGTCATATATGTGTGTGTGTGTGTGTGTGTGTGCTGGTATAGGCAGTGCATTGAGTCCAAGTTTGCCGTGTATGCTTCTGTTTGTTTGTGTGCTGCTATAGGTGGTTCACTGAGTCACAGTCAGATATGTGTGAGTGAGTGTGTGTGTGTTCTTGTATAGGCTGTGCATTGATTCACAGTGAGCCATGTGTGTATGCTGGTATAGGAGGTGCATTGAGTCACAGTGATGGTTGTGTTTGTGTGTGTGTGTGCTGCATTAGGCTGTGAATTGAGTCACAGAAGGTGAGTCTTTGTGTGTGTATGTGCAGGTACAGGATGCGGTTTGAGTCACAGTGATGGGTGCCTCTGGGTTGTGTTATAGGCTCTGCATTGAATCACAGTGAGCCGTATTTGTGTGTGTATGTGTATTTGTGTATGTGTGTGTGTGTGTGATGGTACAGGCTGAATATTGAGTCACTGAGGTGTGCATGTGTGTATGTGGTGCTACAGACTGTTCGTTAAGTTAAACTGAGCCATTTGTGTGTGTATGTGTGTGTGTGTGTACAGTTATTGGCGCTGCATTGAGTCACAGTGAACCATGTGTGTGTGGGGAGCTGGTATAGTCACAGCACTGAGTCACAGTTAAATGTGTGGGAGTTGTGTGTGCATGTGTGAGTGTGTATTTGCTGGTGTAGACTGTGCATTGAGTCACAGTGAGTAGTGCAGTGTGTGTGTGTCTGTGATGGTGTGGACTGTGGTTTTATCCCCTTTGATCTGAACGAGTGTGTGTGTGTGTGTGTCTGTGTGTGTGTGTGCTGGCACTGGATGACCATTGAGACAGAGTGGGCTGTGTGTGTGTGTGTGTCTGTGTGTGTGCTGGTATAGACTCTGTATTGAGTCACTGTGAGCTGTGTGTGTATGTGTGTGCTCGTATAGGCTGTGCATTGAGTCACACTGAGGTGTTTTTGTGTGTGTGTGCTGGTACAGGAAGCGTTTTCTGTCACAGTCAGGTGTGTGTGTGTGTGCATATGAGATTTTGTGCTGGTATGGGTTTTATTGTGCTGGTATGGGCTTTATTGACTCATGGGAGTGTGTGTGAGTGTGTGGTGATACAGACTGCATTGAGTCAAAGCGAGCTGTGTGTGTGTGTGTGCCTGTATAGGTGATTGATTGAGTACCAGTGAGCCATGTGTGAGTGCGTGTTGGTGTGTGTGTGTGTTCTGGTATAGGCTGTGCATTAAGTCACAGTGAGGCCTGCATCTGTGCATGTGTATGTGTGTGTGTGTGTGTGTGCTGGTATAGGCTGAGCTTTGAGTCCCTCTGAGGTGTGCGTGCATGTGCTGGTAAAGTGGTGCCTTGATTCACTGTGTCATGTGAGTGTGTGTGCACGCTGGTATAGGTTGTGCATTGAGTCAGAGTGAGAGGTGTGTATGTCTGTGTGTTCCGGTATAGGCTGACAATTGAGGCACACTGAGGTGTGTGTGCACATGTGTGTGTGTGTGTGCTGGTACAGCCTGCACATTGAGTCATATTGAGTTGTTTGTGTGTGTATGTGCAGGTAGAGGCAGCACATTGAGTCACAGAGAGGTGTTTGTGTGTGATGTTATACGCTATGCACTGATTCATAGGGAGGTTTGTGTGTGTGTGTGTGTGTGCACTTTCTGGTGTAGGATTTGCATTGACTCACACTGAGCTGTGTTTTTGTGTGTCAGTATGTGTACATGTGTGGAGGTATGGGCTGTGGATTGACTCACAGTTTGCCATATGTGCTTCTCTGTGTGTGCATGTCTGCTAGCATATCCTGTGCACTGAGTCACAGGGAGCCGTGTGTGTGTGTGTGTGTATGTGTCCTGGTATAGAGTGTGTATTGATTCACAGTCAGCCATGTGTGTGTGTGTGTGAGTGCACTGGTATAGGATGTGCAGTGAGTCACAGTGAGGTGTGTTTGTTTCTTTGTGCGTGTGCTTTCACAGGCTTAGAGGCACAATGAGATGTGGGTATGAGTGTGTCTGTGTGTGTGTGTGCTGCCATACACTGTGCCTTGTGTCACAGTGAGCTGTGTTGTGTGTTTTGTGCTGGTATAGAGTGGGCACTGACTCACAGTGAGCCATATATGTATGCTTGCATAGGCGATTGAGTCACCGTGAGACATGTGTGAGTGCATGTTAGTATGTGTGTGTGTTCACATATAGGCTGTGCTTTGATTCACAATAAGGTGTGTATGTGTGTGTGTGGGGGCTATTACAGATTGTGCATTGAGTCACAGTGTCGTGTGAGTGTGTGCAGGCTGGTATAGACTGTGCATTTTGTCACAGTGAGGGATGTGTGTGTCTGTGTGTTCTCATATAGGCTGACCATTTAGTCACACTTTGATGTGTGTGTGTGTGCTGGTATAGGCTGCATATCGCATCACAGTGATGTGTGTGTGTGTTTATGTGCAGGTACAGGCTGTGCATTGAGTCACAGTGAGCTGTGTGTGTGTGTGTGTGTGTGATGTCATACGCTGTGCACTGAGTCACAGTGAGCCGTGTGGTTGTGCTGGTATAAACAGAGCATTGACTCCCACTGAGGTGTCGTGTGTGTGTATGTGCTGGTGTGGATTGTACATTGAGTCACAACCATGTGTGAGTTTTTGTATGTGTGTGTGCTGGTACAGGCTGTGCATTCAGTCACAGTGAGGTGTGTGTGTGTGTGTGTGGAATGTTATATGCTATGCACTGAGTCACAAGGAGATGAGTGTGTGTGTGGGTGCACGTGCTGGTATATGCTTTGCATTGAGTCACACTAAGCTGTGTGTGAGTGTTTGTATGTGTGTGTGTGTGGAGGTACAGGCTGTATATTGATTCACAGTGAGCCATGTGTGTTTCTTTGTGTGTGTAACTCTGCTAGCATACACTGTGCAATGAGTAATAGGGAGCCATGTGTGTGTGTCTATGTATGTTTTGGCATACTGTGAGCATTGAGTCAAACTGAGGTGTGTTCTGTGTGTCTGTATGCACTGGCATGGAATGTGCATGGAATCACATGGAGCTGTGCATGTGTGTGTTTGTGTATTTGGTGGTGTAGAGACTGTATTGTGTTGCAGTAAGCTGTGTGTGTATATGTGTGTGTGCTGGTATAGCCTGTGCATTGAGTCACAGTGAACTGTGTGTGTGTGTTTGCTGGGGCAGGCTGTGCATTGATTCAAGGTGAGCTGTGAGTGTGTGTGCGGTGCTGGTATGGACTGTGCACTGAGTCACAGAGAACCGTGTGTGTGTCTATGTGTGTTTTGGTATAAAGTGAGCATTGAATCACACTGAGTTGTGTGCTGTGTGTTTTTGTGCATGGGTATGGAGTCTGCATGGAATCACAGTGAGCTGTGCGCGTGTGTGTGTATTTGGTTGTGTAGAGTCTGTATTGCATCACAATAAGCTGTGTGTGTGTGATGGTACAGGATGTGCACTGTGTCATAGAGAGCAGTGTGTGTGTCTCTGCTGGTATAGGCTGTGCATTGACTCACAGGGAGCCTTGTGTGTGTGCAAGTACAGTCTGAGCATTGAGTTACAATAAGATGTGTTGCATGTGTTTGTGCTGGTAAGAACTGTACATTATGTCAGAATGAGCCGTGCATGTGTGTGTGTGTGTGTCTGTGTGTGTGTCTGTGTGCTGGTAGAGGTTGAGCACTGAATCAGTTAGGTGTGTGTCTGTGAGTGCTCGTATGCGCTTTGAATTGCGTCACTGAGGTGCATGTGTGTGTTTGTGTGTGTGTGTGTGGTGCTACAGACTTCATTGAGTCGCAGTGAGCCTTGTGAGTGTCTGATTGCTGATATAGGCTGTGAATTGAGTCACAGTGCAGTTATGTTTGTGTGTGTCCTGCTGTAGACTGCGTATTGAGTCAAAATGAGTTGTTTGTGTGTTAATGTGATCATATAGACTGTGCCTTGAATCACAGTGAGCATGCCTCTGTGTGTGTGGAGCATTTAATCAGTTATGTGTGTTTTGTGTGTGTGTGCACTCGTATGGTCTTTGCATTGTGTAACTGAGGTGTATGTGTGTGTGTGTGGTGATAAAGACTGTACATTGAGTCACAGTGAGCCATGTGTGTGTGTGTATGAGAGTGTGTGTGTTGGTGGGCTTTCATTGATTCAATGGGGTGTGTGTGTCTGTGTTTGTTGTGCTAACGACTGCATTGAGTCACAGTGAGTCATGTTTGTGTGTGCTGGTATAGGCGATTGATTGAGTCACAGTCAGCCATGTGTGTGTGCATGTTGGTATGTGTGTGTGTTCTTCTATAGGCTGTGCATTGAGTCACAGTGAACCCTGTATCTGTGCAGGTGTGTATGTGTGTGTGCTGGTATAGGCTGTGCATTGAGTCACACTGAGGTGTGTGTGTATGCTTGTGTGTTTTGGTATACATTGTACATTGAGTCACAGTGCTGTGTGTTTGTGTGCACGCAGGTATAGTCTGTGCATTGAGTCACAGTGATGTGTGTGTGTGTCTGCGTGTTCTGCTATAGGCTGACCATTGTGTCACATTGAGGTGTGTGTGTGTGCTGGTATAGGCTGCACTTTTTGTCACAGTGAGGTGTGTGTGTGTGAATGTTCAGGTACAGGCTGCACATTGAGTCACAGTGTGTGGTGTGTGTGTGTGTGTGATGTTTTATGCTGTGCACTAGGACACAGTGAGCCATGTGTGTGTGCTGGTATAATCTGAGCATTGAGTCACAGTGTGGTGCGGTGTGTGTACATGTGCCGGTATGGACTGTGCATTGAATCCCAGCCCTGTGTTAGCGTTTGTGTATTTGGTGCTGTAGAGTCTGCATGAGTCACAGTAAGGTGTGTGTGTGTGCTGCTATAGGCTGAGAATTGAGTCACACCTAGGTGAGTGCATGTGTATGTGTATACTGATATGGGATTTGCATTGAATTACTGAACGGTGTGTGTGTGTGTGTACTGCAATAGGCTGTGCACTGAGCCACATTAAGGGGTGTTTCTGTGTGTATGTGTGCGGGTATAGGCTATGCATTGACTCACATTGAGCCTTGTGTTTGTATGTGCTAGTATACACTGTTCATTGAGTCTCAGTGAGCCATGGTTGTGTGTGTCTGTTTACTTGTATGGGCTTGGCATTGAGTCTCAGACAGGTGTGTGTGTGTGTCTGTGTGTCTGTGTGGTGGTATAAACTGCATTGAGTCACACGGCGGTGTGTGTGAGAGTGTGTGTGTGTGCACATACAGGCTGGTATTGAATCACAGTGATCCGTGTGTGTGAGTGTGTGCGTGTGTGTGCTGGAATAGGCAGAGCATTGAGTCTCAGGTGTGTGTATGTGTGTGTGTATGCTGGTATGGTCTCTGCATTGATTCACTAAGGTGTGTTGTGTGTGTATGTACATGGAGCTGAAGACTGTACACTGATTCACAGTGAGCTGTGTGTGTATGTGTGTGTGTGTGATGGTATGGGCTTTGCATAGAGCCACTGAGGTGTGTGTCTCTGTGTGTATACCTGGAACTACAGACTGTGCACTGATTCACAATGAGCCATGTGTGAATGTATGTATGTGATAGTATAGGGTGTGCATGGAGTCACAATGAACGGTGCATATGTGTCTTTGCATGGGTGTTGTGGTATAGGCTGTGAATTGTGTCACAGTGACTGTGTGTGTGTGTGTGTATGTGATGGTATAGGACGTGCATTGAATCAGAGAGAGCCATGCATGTGTCTCTGTGTCTGTGTGCTGGCATAGGCAGTACATTGAGTCACAGTGAGCCATGTGTTTGTATTCTGGTGTAGACTCTGCATTGAGTCACAGTAAGCCTTGTGTGTGTGCCAGTACAGGCTGTGCATTGAGTCAGTGAGTCATATATGTGTGTGTGTGTGTGTGTGTGTGTGTGCTGGTATAGGCAGTGCATTGAGTCCAAGTTTGCCGTGTATGCTTCTGTTTGTTTGTGTGCTGCTATAGGTGGTTCACTGAGTCACAGTCAGATATGTGTGAGTGAGTGTGTGTGTGTTCTTGTATAGGCTGTGCATTGATTCACAGTGAGCCATGTGTGTATGCTGGTATAGGAGGTGCATTGAGTCACAGTGATGGTTGTGTTTGTGTGTGTGTGTGCTGCATTAGGCTGTGAATTGAGTCACAGAAGGTGAGTCTTTGTGTGTGTATGTGCAGGTACAGGATGCGGTTTGAGTCACAGTGATGGGTGCTTCTGGGTTGTGTTATAGGCTCTGCATTGAATCACAGTGAGCCGTATTTGTGTGTGTATGTGTATTTGTGTATGTGTGTGTGTGTGTGATGGTACAGGCTGAATATTGAGTCACTGAGGTGTGCATGTGTGTATGTGGTGCTACAGACTGTTCGTTAAGTTAAACTGAGCCATTTGTGTGTGTATGTGTGTGTGTGTGTACAGTTATTGGTGCTGCATTGAGTCACAATGAACCATGTGTGTGTGGGGAGCTGGTATAGTCACAGCACTGAGTCACAGTTAAATGTGTGGGAGTTGTGTGTGCATGTGTGAGTGTGTATTTGCTGGTGTAGACTGTGCATTGAGTCACAGTGAGTAGTGCAGTGTGTGTGTGTCTGTGATGGTGTGGACTGTGGTTTTATCCCCTTTGACCTGAACGAGTGTGTGTGTGTGTGTGTGTCTGTGTGTGTGTGTGCTGGCACTGGATGACCATTGAGACAGAGTGGGCTGTGTGTGTGTGTGTGTCTGTGTGTGTGCTGGTATAGACTCTGTATTGAGTCACTGTGAGCTGTGTGTGTATGTGTGTGCTCGTATAGGCTGTGCACTGAGTCACACTGAGGTGTTTTTGTGTGTGTGTGCTGGTACAGGAAGCGTTTTCTGTCACAGTCAGGTGTGTGTGTGTGTGCATATGAGATTTTGTGCTGGTATGGGTTTTATTGTGCTGGTATGGGCTTTATTGACTCATGGGAGTGTGTGTGAGTGTGTGGTGATACAGACTGCATTGAGTCAAAGCGAGCTGTGTGTGTGTGTGCCTGTATAGGTGATTGATTGAGTACCAGTGAGCCATGTGTGAGTGCGTGTTGGTGTGTGTGTGTGTTCTGGTATAGGCTGTGCATTAAGTCACAGTGAGGCCTGCATCTGTGCATGTGTATGTGTGTGTGTGTGTGTGCTGGTATAGGCTGAGCTTTGAGTCCCTCTGAGGTGTGCGTGCATGTGCTGGTAAAGTGGTGCCTTGATTCACTGTGTCATGTGAGTGTGTGTGCACGCTGGTATAGGTTGTGCATTGAGTCAGAGTGAGAGGTGTGTATGTCTGTGTGTTCCGGTATAGGCTGACAATTGAGGCACACTGAGGTGTGTGTGCACATGTGTGTGTGTGTGTGCTGGTACAGCCTGCACATTGAGTCATATTGAGTTGTTTGTGTGTGTATGTGCAGGTAGAGGCAGCACATTGAGTCACAGAGAGGTGTTTGTGTGTGATGTTATACGCTATGCACTGATTCATAGGGAGGTTTGTGTGTGTGTGTGTGTGTGCACTTTCTGGTGTAGGATTTGCATTGACTCACACTGAGCTGTGTTTTTGTGTGTCAGTATGTGTACATGTGTGGAGGTATGGGCTGTGGATTGACTCACAGTTTGCCATATGTGCTTCTCTGTGTGTGCATGTCTGCTAGCATATCCTGTGCACTGAGTCACAGGGAGCCGTGTGTGTGTGTGTGTGTATGTGTCCTGGTATAGAGTGTGTATTGATTCACAGTCAGCCATGTGTGTGTGTGTGTGAGTGCACTGGTGTAGGATGTGCAGTGAGTCACAGTGAGGTGTGTTTGTTTCGTTGTGCGTGTGCTTTCACAGGCTTAGAGGCACAATGAGATGTGGGTATGAGTGTGTCTGTGTGTGTGTGTGCTGCCATACACTGTGCCTTGTGTCACAGTGAGCTGTGCTGTGTGTTTTGTGCTGGTATAGAGTGGGCACTGACTCACAGTGAGCCATATATGTATGCTTGCATAGGCGATTGAGTCACCGTGAGACATGTGTGAGTGCATGTTAGTATGTGTGTGTGTTCACATATAGGCTGTGCTTTGATTCACAATAAGGTGTGTATGTGTGTGTGGGGGGGCTATTACAGATTGTGCATTGAGTCACAGTGTCGTGTGAGTGTGTGCAGGCTGGTATAGACTGTGCATTGTGTCACAGTGAGGGATGTGTGTGTCTGTGTGTTCTCATATAGGCTGACCATTTAGTCACACTTTGATGTGTGTGTGTGTGCTGGTATAGGCTGCATATCGCATCACAGTGATGTGTGTGTGTGTTTATGTGCAGGTACAGGCTGTGCATTGAGTCACAGTGAGGTGTATGTGTGTGTGTGTGTGTGATGTCATACGCTGTGCACTGAGTCACAGTGAGCCGTGTGGTTGTGCTGGTATAAACAGAGCATTGACTCCCACTGAGGTGTCGTGTGTGTGTATGTGCTGGTGTGGATTGTACATTGAGTCACAACCATGTGTGAGTTTTTGTATGTGTGTGTGCTGGTACAGGCTGTGCATTCAGTCACAGTGAGGTGTGTGTGTGTGTGTGTGGAATGTTATATGCTATGCACTGAGTCACAAGGAGATGAGTGTGTGTGTGGGTGCACGTGCTGGTATATGCTTTGCATTGAGTCACACTAAGCTGTGTGTGAGTGTTTGTATGTGTGTGTGTGTGGAGGTACAGGCTGTATATTGATTCACAGTGAGCCATGTGTGTTTCTTTGTGTGTGTAACTCTGCTAGCATACACTGTGCAATGAGTAATAGGGAGCCATGTGTGTGTGTCTATGTATGTTTTGGCATACTGTGAGCATTGAGTCAAACTGAGGTGTGTTCTGTGTGTCTGTATGCACTGGCATGGAATGTGTATGGAATCACATGGAGCTGTGCATGTGTGTGTTTGTGTATTTGGTGGTGTAGAGACTGTATTGTGTTGCAGTAAGCTGTGTGTGTATATGTGTGTGTGCTGGTATAGCCTGTGCATTGAGTCACAGTGAACTGTGTGTGTGTGTTTGCTGGGGCAGGCTGTGCATTGATTCAAGGTGAGCTGTGAGTATGTGTGCAGTGCTGGTATGGACTGTGCACTGAGTCACAGAGAACCGTGTGTGTGTCTATGTGTGTTTTGGTATAAAGTGAGCATTGAATCACACTGAGTTGTGTGCTGTGTGTTTTTGTGCATGGGTATGGAGTCTGCATGGAATCACAGTGAGCTGTGCGTGTGTGTGTGTATTTGGTTGTGTAGAGTCTGTATTGCATCACAATAAGCTGTGTGTGTGTGATGGTACAGGATGTGCACTGTGTCATAGAGAGCAGTGTGTGTGTCTCTGCTGGTATAGGCTGTGCATTGACTCACAGGGAGCCTTGTGTGTGTGCAAGTACAGTCTGAGCATTGAGTTACAATGAGATGTGTTGCATGTGTTTGTGCTGGTAAGAACTGTACATTATGTCAGAATGAGCCGTGCATGTGTGTGTGTGTGTGTCTGTGTGTGTGTCTGTGTGCTGGTAGAGGTTGAGCACTGAATCAGTTAGGTGTGTGTCTGTGAGTGCTCGTATGCGCTTTGAATTGCGTCACTGAGGTGCATGTGTGTGTTTGTGTGTGTGTGTGTGGTGCTACAGACTTCATTGAGTCGCAGTGAGCCTTGTGAGTGTCTGATTGCTGATATAGGCTGTGGATTGAGTCACAGTGCAGTTATGTTTGTGTGTGTCCTGCTGTAAACTGCGTATTGAGTCAAAATGAGTTGTTTGTGTGTTAATGTGATCATATAGACTGTGCCTTGAATCACAGTGAGCATGCCTCTGTGTGTGTGGAGCATTTAATCAGTTATGTGTGTTTTTGTGTGTGTGTGCTGGTACAGGAAGCGTTTTCTGTCACAGTCAGGTGTGTGTGTGTGTGCATATGAGATTTTGTGCTGGTATGGGTTTTATTGTGCTGGTATGGGCTTTATTGACTCATGGGAGTGTGTGTGAGTGTGTAGTGATACAGACTGCATTGAGTCAAAGCGAGCTGTGTGTGTGTGTGTGCCTGTATAGGTGATTGATTGAGTACCAGTGAGCCATGTGTGAGTGCGTGTTGGTGTGTGTGTGTGTTCTGGTATAGGCTGTGCATTAAGTCACAGTGAGGCCTGCATCTGTGCATGTGTATGTGTGTGTGTGTGTGTGTGCTGGTATAGGCTGAGCTTTGAGTCCCTCTGAGGTGTGCGTGCATGTGCTGGTAAAGTGGTGCCTTGATTCACTGTGTCATGTGAGTGTGTGTGCACGCTGGTATAGGTTGTGCATTGAGTCAGAGTGAGAGGTGTGTATGTCTGTGTGTTCCGGTATAGGCTGACAATTGAGGCACACTGAGGTGTGTGTGCACATGTGTGTGTGTGTGTGCTGGTACAGCCTGCACATTGAGTCATATTGAGTTGTTTGTGTGTGTATGTGCAGGTGGAGGCAGCACATTGAGTCACAGAGAGGTGTTTGTGTGTGATGTTATATGCTATGCACTGATTCATAGGGAGGTTTGTGTGTGTGTGTGTGTGTGCACTTTCTGGTATAGGATTTGCATTGACTCACACTGAGCTGTGTTTTTGTGTGTCAGTATGTGTACATGTGTGGAGGTATGGGCTGTGGATTGACTCACAGTTTGCCATATGTGCTTCTCTGTGTGTGCATGTCTGCTAGCATATCCTGTGCACTGAGTCACAGGGAGCCGTGTGTGTGTGTGTGTGTATGTGTCCTGGTATAGAGTGTGTATTGATTCACAGTCAGCCATGTGTGTGTGTGTGTGAGTGCACTGGTGTAGGATGTGCAGTGAGTCAGAGTCAGGTGTGTTTGTTTCGTTGTGCGTGTGCTTTCACAGGCTTAGAGGCACAATGAGATGTGGGTATGAGTGTGTCTGTGTGTGTGTGTGCTGCCATACACTGTGCCTTGTGTCACAGTGAGCTGTGTTGTGTGTTTTGTGCTGGTATAGAGTGGGCACTGACTCACAGTGAGCCATATATGTATGCTTGCATAGGCGATTGAGTCACCGTGAGACATGTGTGAGTGCATGTTAGTATGTGTGTGTGTTCACATATAGGCTGTGCTTTGATTCACAATAAGGTGTGTATGTGTGTGTGTGGGGCCTATTACAGATTGTGCATTGAGTCACAGTGTCGTGTGAGTGTGTGCAGGCTGGTATAGACTGTGCATTGTGTCACAGTGAGGGATGTGTGTGTCTGTGTGTTCTCATATAGGCTGACCATTTAGTCACAATTTGATGTGTGTGTGTGTGCTGGTATAGGCTGCATATCGCATCACAGTGATGTGTGTGTGTG
This sequence comes from Grampus griseus, assembly GCF_964374135.1. Taxonomy (NCBI): domain Eukaryota; kingdom Metazoa; phylum Chordata; class Mammalia; order Artiodactyla; family Delphinidae; genus Grampus; species Grampus griseus. The sequence goes on from NW_028132853.1 coordinate 108,079, forward strand.
TTTATGTGCAGGTACAGGCTGTGCATTGAGTCACAGTGAGGTGTGTGTGTGTGTGTGTGATGTCATACGCTGTGCACTAAGTCACAGTGAGCCGTGTGGTTGTGCTGGTATAAACAGAGCATTGACTCCCACTGAGGTGTCGTGTGTGTGTATGTGCTGGTGTGGATTGTACATTGAGTCACAACCATGTGTGAGTTTTTGTATGTGTGTGTGCTGGTACAGGCTGTGCATTCAGTCACAGTGAGGTGTGTGTGTGTGTGTGTGGAATGTTATATGCTATGCACTGAGTCACAAGGAGATGAGTGTGTGTGTGGGTGCACGTGCTGGTATATGCTTTGCATTGAGTCACACTAAGCTGTGTGTGAGTGTTTGTATGTGTGTGTGTGTGGAGGTACAGGCTGTATATTGATTCACAGTGAGCCATGTGTGTTTCTTTGTGTGTGTAACTCTGCTAGCATACACTGTGCAATGAGTAATAGGGAGCCATGTGTGTGTGTCTATGTATGTTTTGGCATACTGTGAGCATTGAGTCAAACTGAGGTGTGTTCTGTGTGTCTGTATGCACTGGCATGGAATGTGTATGGAATCACATGGAGCTGTGCATGTGTGTGTTTGTGTATTTGGTGGTGTAGAGACTGTATTGTGTTTCAGTAAGCTGTGTGTGTATATGTGTGTGTGCTGGTATAGCCTGTGCATTGAGTCACAGTGAACTGTGTGTGTGTGTTTGCTGGGGCAGGCTGTGCATTGATTCAAGGTGAGCTGTGAGTGTGTGTGCGGTGCTGGTATGGACTGTGCACTGAGTCACAGAGAACCGTGTGTGTGTCTATGTGTGTTTTGGTATAAAGTGAGCATTGAATCACACTGAGTTGTGTGCTGTGTGTTTTTGTGCATGGGTATGGAGTCTGCATGGAATCACAGTGAGCTGTGCGCGTGTGTGTGTATTTGGTTGTGTAGAGTCTGTATTGCATCACAATAAGCTGTGTGTGTGTGATGGTACAGGATGTGCACTGTGTCATAGAGAGCAGTGTGTGTGTCTCTGCTGGTATAGGCTGTGCATTGACTCACAGGGAGCCTTGTGTGTGTGCAAGTACAGTCTGAGCATTGAGTTACAATGAGATGTGTTGCATGTGTTTGTGCTGGTAAGAACTGTACATTATGTCAGAATGAGCCGTGCATGTGTGTGTGTGTGTGTCTGTGTGTGTGTCTGTGTGCTGGTAGAGGTTGAGCACTGAATCAGTTAGGTGTGTGTCTGTGAGTGCTCGTATGCGCTTTGAATTGCGTCACTGAGGTGCATGTGTGTGTTTGTGTGTGTGTGTGTGGTGCTACAGACTTCATTGAGTCGCAGTGAGCCTTGTGAGTGTCTGATTGCTGATATAGGCTGTGAATTGAGTCACAGTGCAGTTATGTTTGTGTGTGTCCTGCTGTAGACTGCGTATTGAGTCAAAATGAGTTGTTTGTGTGTTAATGTGATCATATAGACTGTGCCTTGAATCACAGTGAGCATGCCTCTGTGTGTGTGGAGCATTTAATCAGTTATGTGTGTTTTGTGTGTGTGTGCACTCGTATGGTCTTTGCATTGTGTAACTGAGGTGTATGTGTGTGTGTGTGGTGATAAAGACTGTACATTGAGTCACAGTGAGCCATGTGTGTGTGTGTATGAGAGTGTGTGTGTTGGTGGGCTTTCATTGATTCAATGGGGTGTGTGTGTCTGTGTTTGTTGTGCTAACGACTGCATTGAGTCACAGTGAGTCATGTTTGTGTGTGCTGGTATAGGCGATTGATTGAGTCACAGTCAGCCATGTGTGTGTGCATGTTGGTATGTGTGTGTGTTCTTCTATAGGCTGTGCATTGAGTCACAGTGAACCCTGTATCTGTGCAGGTGTGTATGTGTGTGTGCTGGTATAGGCTGTGCATTGAGTCACACTGAGGTGTGTGTGTATGCTTGTGTGTTTTGGTATACATTGTACATTGAGTCACAGTGCTGTGTGTTTGTGTGCACGCAGGTATAGTCTGTGCATTGAGTCACAGTGATGTGTGTGTGTGTCTGCGTGTTCTGCTATAGGCTGACCATTGTGTCACATTGAGGTGTGTGTGTGTGCTGGTATAGGCTGCACTTTTTGTCACAGTGAGGTGTGTGTGTGTGAATGTTCAGGTACAGGCTGCACATTGAGTCACAGTGTGTGGTGTGTGTGTGTGTGTGATGTTTTATGCTGTGCACTAGGACACAGTGAGCCATGTGTGTGTGCTGGTATAATCTGAGCATTGAGTCACAGTGTGGTGCGGTGTGTGTACATGTGCCGGTATGGACTGTGCATTGAATCCCAGCCCTGTGTTAGCGTTTGTGTATTTGGTGCTGTAGAGTCTGCATGAGTCACAGTAAGGTGTGTGTGTGTGCTGCTATAGGCTGAGAATTGAGTCACACCTAGGTGAGTGCATGTGTATGTGTATACTGATATGGGATTTGCATTGAATTACTGAACGGTGTGTGTGTGTGTGTACTGCAATAGGCTGTGCACTGAGCCACATTAAGGGGTGTTTCTGTGTGTATGTGTGCGGGTATAGGCTATGCATTGACTCACATTGAGCCTTGTGTTTGTATGTGCTAGTATACACTGTTCATTGAGTCTCAGTGAGCCATGGTTGTGTGTGTCTGTTTACTTGTATGGGCTTGGCATTGAGTCTCAGACAGGTGTGTGTGTGTGTCTGTGTGTCTGTGTGGTGGTATAAACTGCATTGAGTCACACGGCGGTGTGTGTGAGAGTGTGTGTGTGTGCACATACAGGCTGGTATTGAATCACAGTGATCCGTGTGTGTGAGTGTGTGCGTGTGTGTGCTGGAATAGGCAGAGCATTGAGTCTCAGGTGTGTGTATGTGTGTGTGTATGCTGGTATGGTCTCTGCATTGATTCACTAAGGTGTGTTGTGTGTGTATGTACATGGAGCTGAAGACTGTACACTGATTCACAGTGAGCTGTGTGTGTATGTGTGTGTGTGTGATGGTATGGGCTTTGCATAGAGCCACTGAGGTGTGTGTCTCTGTGTGTATACCTGGAACTACAGACTGTGCACTGATTCACAATGAGCCATGTGTGAATGTATGTATGTGATAGTATAGTGTGTGCATGGAGTCACAATGAACCGTGCATATGTGTCTTTGCATGGGTGTTGTGGTATAGGCTGTGAATTGTGTCACAGTGACTGTGTGTGTGTGTGTGTATGTGATGGTATAGGACGTGCATTGAATCAGAGAGAGCCATGCATGTGTCTCTGTGTCTGTGTGCTGGCATAGGCAGTACATTGAGTCACAGTGAGCCATGTGTTTGTATTCTGGTGTAGACTCTGCATTGAGTCACAGTAAGCCTTGTGTGTGTGCCAGTACAGGCTGTGCATTGAGTCAGTGAGTCATATATGTGTGTGTGTGTGTGTGTGTGTGTGCTGGTATAGGCAGTGCATTGAGTCCAAGTTTGCCGTGTATGCTTCTGTTTGTTTGTGTGCTGCTATAGGTGGTTCACTGAGTCACAGTCAGATATGTGTGAGTGAGTGTGTGTGTGTTCTTGTATAGGCTGTGCATTGATTCACAGTGAGCCATGTGTGTATGCTGGTATAGGAGGTGCATTGAGTCACAGTGATGGTTGTGTTTGTGTGTGTGTGTGCTGCATTAGGCTGTGAATTGAGTCACAGAAGGTGAGTCTTTGTGTGTGTATGTGCAGGTACAGGATGCGGTTTGAGTCACAGTGATGGGTGCCTCTGGGTTGTGTTATAGGCTCTGCATTGAATCACAGTGAGCCGTATTTGTGTGTGTATGTGTATTTGTGTATGTGTGTGTGTGTGTGATGGTACAGGCTGAATATTGAGTCACTGAGGTGTGCATGTGTGTATGTGGTGCTACAGACTGTTCGTTAAGTTAAACTGAGCCATTTGTGTGTGTATGTGTGTGTGTGTGTACAGTTATTGGCGCTGCATTGAGTCACAGTGAACCATGTGTGTGTGGGGAGCTGGTATAGTCACAGCACTGAGTCACAGTTAAATGTGTGGGAGTTGTGTGTGCATGTGTGAGTGTGTATTTGCTGGTGTAGACTGTGCATTGAGTCACAGTGAGTAGTGCAGTGTGTGTGTGTCTGTGATGGTGTGGACTGTGGTTTTATCCCCTTTGACCTGAACGAGTGTGTGTGTGTGTGTGTCTGTGTGTGTGTGTGCTGGCACTGGATGACCATTGAGACAGAGTGGGCTGTGTGTGTGTGTGTGTCTGTGTGTGTGCTGGTATAGACTCTGTATTGAGTCACTGTGAGCTGTGTGTTTATGTGTGTGCTCGTATAGGCTGTGCACTGAGTCACACTGAGGTGTTTTTGTGTGTGTGTGCTGGTACAGGAAGCGTTTTCTGTCACAGTCAGGTGTGTGTGTGTGTGCATATGAGATTTTGTGCTGGTATGGGTTTTATTGTGCTGGTATGGGCTTTATTGACTCATGGGAGTGTGTGTGAGTGTGTGGTGATACAGACTGCATTGAGTCAAAGCGAGCTGTGTGTGTGTGTGCCTGTATAGGTGATTGATTGAGTACCAGTGAGCCATGTGTGAGTGCGTGTTGGTGTGTGTGTGTGTTCTGGTATAGGCTGTGCCTTAAGTCACAGTGAGGCCTGCATCTGTGCATGTGTATGTGTGTGTGTGTGTGTGCTGGTATAGGCTGAGCTTTGAGTCCCTCTGAGGTGTGCGTGCATGTGCTGGTAAAGTGGTGCCTTGATTCACTGTGTCATGTGAGTGTGTGTGCACGCTGGTATAGGTTGTGCATTGAGTCAGAGTGAGAGGTGTGTATGTCTGTGTGTTCCAGTATAGGCTGACAATTGAGGCACACTGAGGTGTGTGTGCACATGTGTGTGTGTGTGTGCTGGTACAGCCTGCACATTGAGTCATATTGAGTTGTTTGTGTGTGTATGTGCAGGTAGAGGCAGCACATTGAGTCACAGAGAGGTGTTTGTGTGTGATGTTATACGCTATGCACTGATTCATAGGGAGGTTTGTGTGTGTGTGTGTGTGTGCACTTTCTGGTGTAGGATTTGCATTGACTCACACTGAGCTGTGTTTTTGTGTGTCAGTATGTGTACATGTGTGGAGGTATGGGCTGTGGATTGACTCACAGTTTGCCATATGTGCTTCTCTGTGTGTGCATGTCTGCTAGCATATCCTGTGCACTGAGTCACAGGGAGCCGTGTGTGTGTGTGTGTGTATGTGTCCTGGTATAGAGTGTGTATTGATTCACAGTCAGCCATGTGTGTGTGTGTGTGAGTGCACTGGTATAGGATGTGCAGTGAGTCACAGTGAGGTGTGTTTGTTTCGTTGTGCGTGTGCTTTCACAGGCTTAGAGGCACAATGAGATGTGGGTATGAGTGTGTCTGTGTGTGTGTGTGCTGCCATACACTGTGCCTTGTGTCACAGTGAGCTGTGTTGTGTGTTTTGTGCTGGTATAGAGTGGGCACTGACTCACAGTGAGCCATATATGTATGCTTGCATAGGCGATTGAGTCACCGTGAGACATGTGTGAGTGCATGTTAGTATGTGTGTGTGTTCACATATAGGCTGTGCTTTGATTCACAATAAGGTGTGTATGTGTGTGTGGGGGGGCTATTACAGATTGTGCATTGAGTCACAGTGTCGTGTGAGTGTGTGCAGGCTGGTATAGACTGTGCATTGTGTCACAGTGAGGGATGTGTGTGTCTGTGTGTTCTCATATAGGCTGACCATTTAGTCACACTTTGATGTGTGTGTGTGTGCTGGTATAGGCTGCATATCGCATCACAGTGATGTGTGTGTGTGTTTATGTGCAGGTACAGGCTGTGCATTGAGTCACAGTGAGGTGTATGTGTGTGTGTGTGTGTGATGTCATACGCTGTGCACTGAGTCACAGTGAGCCGTGTGGTTGTGCTGGTATAAACAGAACATTGACTCCCACTGAGGTGTCGTGTGTGTGTATGTGCTGGTGTGGATTGTACATTGAGTCACAACCATGTGTGAGTTTTTGTATGTGTGTGTGCTGGTACAGGCTGTGCATTCAGTCACAGTGAGGTGTGTGTGTGTGTGTGTGGAATGTTATATGCTATGCACTGAGTCACAAGGAGATGAGTGTGTGTGTGGGTGCACGTGCTGGTATATGCTTTGCATTGAGTCACACTAAGCTGTGTGTGAGTGTTTGTATGTGTGTGTGTGTGGAGGTACAGGCTGTATATTGATTCACAGTGAGCCATGTGTGTTTCTTTGTGTGTGTAACTCTGCTAGCATACACTGTGCAATGAGTAATAGGGAGCCATGTGTGTGTGTCTATGTATGTTTTGGCATACTGTGAGCATTGAGTCAAACTGAGGTGTGTTCTGTGTGTCTGTATGCACTGGCATGGAATGTGTATGGAATCACATGGAGCTGTGCATGTGTGTGTTTGTGTATTTGGTGGTGTAGAGACTGTATTGTGTTGCAGTAAGCTGTGTGTGTATATGTGTGTGTGCTGGTATAGCCTGTGCATTGAGTCACAGTGAACTGTGTGTGTGTGTTTGCTGGGGCAGGCTGTGCATTGATTCAAGGTGAGCTGTGAGTATGTGTGCAGTGCTGGTATGGACTGTGCACTGAGTCACAGAGAACCGTGTGTGTGTCTATGTGTGTTTTGGTATAAAGTGAGCATTGAATCACACTGAGTTGTGTGCTGTGTGTTTTTGTGCATGGGTATGGAGTCTGCATGGAATCACAGTGAGCTGTGCGTGTGTGTGTGTATTTGGTTGTGTAGAGTCTGTATTGCATCACAATAAGCTGTGTGTGTGTGATGGTACAGGATGTGCACTGTGTCATAGAGAGCAGTGTGTGTGTCTCTGCTGGTATAGGCTGTGCATTGACTCACAGGGAGCCTTGTGTGTGTGCAAGTACAGTCTGAGCATTGAGTTACAATGAGATGTGTTGCATGTGTTTGTGCTGGTAAGAACTGTACATTATGTCAGAATGAGCCGTGCATGTGTGTGTGTGTGTGTCTGTGTGTGTGTCTGTGTGCTGGTAGAGGTTGAGCACTGAATCAGTTAGGTGTGTGTCTGTGAGTGCTCGTATGCGCTTTGAATTGCGTCACTGAGGTGCATGTGTGTGTTTGTGTGTGTGTGTGTGGTGCTACAGACTTCATTGAGTCGCAGTGAGCCTTGTGAGTGTCTGATTGCTGATATAGGCTGTGAATTGAGTCACAGTGCAGTTATGTTTGTGTGTGTCCTGCTGTAGACTGCGTATTGAGTCAAAATGAGTTGTTTGTGTGTTAATGTGATCATATAGACTGTGCCTTGAATCACAGTGAGCATGCCTCTGTGTGTGTGGAGCATTTAATCAGTTATGTGTGTTTTGTGTGTGTGTGCACTCGTATGGTCTTTGCATTGTGTAACTGAGGTGTATGTGTGTGTGTGTGGTGATAAAGACTGTACATTGAGTCACAGTGAGCCATGTGTGTGTGTGTATGAGAGTGTGTGTGTTGGTGGGCTTTCATTGATTCAATGGGGTGTGTGTGTCTGTGTTTGTTGTGCTAACGACTGCATTGAGTCACAGTGAGTCATGTTTGTGTGTGCTGGTATAGGCGATTGATTGAGTCACAGTCAGCCATGTGTGTGTGCATGTTGGTATGTGTGTGTGTTCTTCTATAGGCTGTGCATTGAGTCACAGTGAAGCCTGTATCTGTGCAGGTGTGTATGTGTGTGTGCTGGTATAGGCTGTGCATTGAGTCACACTGAGGTGTGTGTGTATGCTTGTGTGTTTTGGTATACATTGTACATTGAGTCACAGTGCTGTGTGTTTGTGTGCACGCAGGTATAGTCTGTGCATTGAGTCACAGTGATGTGTGTGTGTGTCTGCGTGTTCTGGTATAGGCTGACCATTGTGTCACATTGAGGTGTGTGTGTGTGCTGGTATAGGCTGCACTTTTTGTCACAGTGAGGTGTGTGTGTGTGAATGTGCAGGTACAGGCTGCGCATTGAGTCACAGTGTGTGGTGTGTGTGTGTGTGTGATGTTTTATGCTGTGCACTAGGACACAGTGAGCCATGTGTGTGTGCTGGTATAATCTGAGCATTGAGTCACAGTGTGGTGCGGTGTGTGTACATGTGCCGGTATGGACTGTGCATTGAATCCCAGCCCTGTGTTAGCGTTTGTGTATTTGGTGCTGTAGAGTCTGCATGAGTCACAGTAAGGTGTGTGTGTGTGCTGCTATAGGCTGAGAATTGAGTCACACCTAGGTGAGTGCATGTGTATGTGTATACTGATATGGGATTTGCATTGAATTACTGAACGGTGTGTGTGTGTGTGTGTACTGCAATAGGCTGTGCACTGAGCCACATTAAGGGGTGTTTCTGTGTGTATGTGTGCGGGTATAGGCTATGCATTGACTCACATTGAGCCTTGTGTTTGTATGTGCTAGTATACACTGTTCATTGAGTCTCAGTGAGCCATGGTTGTGTGTGAATGTTTACTTGTATGGGCTTGGCATTGAGTCTCAGACAGGTGTGTGTGTGTGTCTGTGTGTCTGTGTGGTGGTATAAACTGCATTGAGTCACACGGCGGTGTGTGTGAGAGTGTGTGTGTGTGCACATACAGGCTGGTATTGAATCACAGTGATCCGTGTGTGTGAGTGTGTGCGTGTGTGTGCTGGAATAGGCAGAGCATTGAGTCTCAGGTGTGTGTATGTGTGTGTGTATGCTGGTATGGTCTCTGCATTGATTCACTAAGGTGTGTTGTGTGTGTATGTACATGGAGCTGAAGACTGTACACTGATTCACAGTGAGCTGTGTGTGTATGTGTGTGTGTGTGATAGTATGGGCTTTGCATAGAGCCACTGAAGTGTGTGTCTCTGTGTGTATACCTGGAACTACAGACTGTGCACTGATTCACAATGAGCCATGTGTGAATGTATGTATGTGATAGTATAGTGTGTGCATGGAGTCACAATGAACCGTGCATATGTGTCTTTGCATGGGTGTTGTGGTATAGGCTGTGAATTGTGTCACAGTGACTGTGTGTGTGTGTGTGTATGTGATGGTATAGGACGTGCATTGAATCAGAGAGAGCCATGCATGTGTCTCTGTGTCTGTGTGCTGGCATAGGCAGTACATTGAGTCACAGTGAGCCATGTGTTTGTATTCTGGTGTAGACTCTGCATTGAGTCACAGTAAGCCTTGTGTGTGTGCCAGTACAGGCTGTGCATTGAGTCAGTGAGTCATATATGTGTGTGTGTGTGTGTGTGTGCTGGTATAGGCAGTGCATTGAGTCCAAGTTTGCCGTGTATGCTTCTGTTTGTTTGTGTGCTGCTATAGGTGGTTCACTGAGTCACAGTCAGATATGTGTGAGTGAGTGTGTGTGTGTTCTTGTATAGGCTGTGCATTGATTCACAGTGAGCCATGTGTGTATGCTGGTATAGGAGGTGCATTGAGTCACAGTGATGGTTGTGTTTGTGTGTGTGTGTGCTGCATTAGGCTGTGAATTGAGTCACAGAAGGTGAGTCTTTGTGTGTGTATGTGCAGGTACAGGATGCGGTTTGAGTCACAGTGATGGGTGCCTCTGGGTTGTGTTATAGGCTCTGCATTGAATCACAGTGAGCCGTATTTGTGTGTGTATGTGTATTTGTGTATGTGTGTGTGTGTGTGATGGTACAGGCTGAATATTGAGTCACTGAGGTGTGCATGTGTGTATGTGGTGCTACAGACTGTTCGTTAAGTTAAACTGAGCCATTTGTGTGTGTATGTGTGTGTGTGTGTACAGTTATTGGCACTGCATTGAGTCACAGTGAACCATGTGTGTGTGGGGAGCTGGTATAGTCACAGCACTGAGTCACAGTTAAATGTGTGGGAGTTGTGTGTGCATGTGTGAGTGTGTATTTGCTGGTGTAGACTGTGCATTGAGTCACAGTGAGTAGTGCAGTGTGTGTGTGTCTGTGATGGTGTGGACTGTGGTTTTATCCCCTTTGACCTGAACGAGTGTGTGTGTGTGTGTGTCTGTGTGTGTGTGTGTGCTGGCACTGGATGACCATTGAGACAGAGTGGGCTGTGTGTGTGTGTGTGTCTGTGTGTGTGCTGGTATAGACTCTGTATTGAGTCACTGTGAGCTGTGTGTGTATGTGTGTGCTCGTATAGGCTGTGCATTGAGTCACACTGAGGTGTTTTTGTGTGTGTGTGCTGGTACAGGAAGCGTTTTCTGTCACATTCAGGTGTGTGTGTGTGTGCATATGAGATTTTGTGCTGGTATGGGTTTTATTGTGCTGGTATGGGCTTTATTGACTCATGGGAGTGTGTGTGAGTGTGTGGTGATACAGACTGCATTGAGTCAAAGCGAGCTGTGTGTGTGTGTGTGCCTGTATAGGTGATTGATTGAGTACCAGTGAGCCATGTGTGAGTGCGTGTTGGTGTGTGTGTGTGTTCTGGTATAGGCTGTGCATTAAGTCACAGTGAGGCCTGCATCTGTGCATGTGTATGTGTGTGTGTGTGTGTGTGCTGGTATAGGCTGAGCTTTGAGTCCCTCTGAGGTGTGCGTGCATGTGCTGGTAAAGTGGTGCCTTGATTCACTGTGTCATGTGAGTGTGTGTGCACGCTGGTATAGGTTGTGCATTGAGTCAGAGTGAGAGGTGTGTATGTCTGTGTGTTCCGGTATAGGCTGACAATTGAGGCACACTGAGGTGTGTGTGCACATGTGTGTGTGTGTGTGCTGGTACAGCCTGCACATTGAGTCATATTGAGTTGTTTGTGTGTGTATGTGCAGGTAGAGGCAGCACATTGAGTCACAGAGAGGTGTTTGTGTGTGATGTTATATGCTATGCACTGATTCATAGGGAGGTTTGTGTGTGTGTGTGTGTGTGCACTTTCTGGTGTAGGATTTGCATTGACTCACACTGAGCTGTGTTTTTGTGTGTCAGTATGTGTACATGTGTGGAGGTATGGGCTGTGGATTGACTCACAGTTTGCCATATGTGCTTCTCTGTGTGTGCATGTCTGCTAGCATATCCTGTGCACTGAGTCACAGGGAGCCGTGTGTATGTGTGTGTGTATGTGTCCTGGTATAGAGTGTGTATTGATTCACAGTCAGCCATGTGTGTGTGTGTGTGTGAGTGCACTGGTATAGGATGTGCAGTGAGTCACAGTGAGGTGTGTTTGTTTCGTTGTGCGTGTGCTTTCACAGGCTTAGAGGCACAATGAGATGTGGGTATGAGTGTGTCTGTGTGTGTGTGTGCTGCCATACACTGTGCCTTGTGTCACAGTGAGCTGTGTTGTGTGTTTTGTGCTGGTATAGAGTGGGCACTGACTCACAGTGAGCCATATATGTATGCTTGCATAGGCGATTGAGTCACCGTGAGACATGTGTGAGTGCATGTTAGTATGTGTGTGTGTTCACATATAGGCTGTGCTTTGATTCACAATAAGGTGTGTATGTGTGTGTGGGGGGGCTATTACAGATTGTGCATTGAGTCACAGTGTCGTGTGAGTGTGTGCAGGCTGGTATAGACTGTGCATTGTGTCACAGTGAGGGATGTGTGTGTCTGTGTGTTCTCATATAGGCTGACCATTTAGTCACACTTTGATGTGTGTGTGTGTGCTGATATAGGCTGCATATCGCATCACAGTGATGTGTGTGTGTGTTTATGTGCAGGTACAGGCTGTGCATTGAGTCACAGTGAGGTGTATGTGTGTGTGTGTGTGTGATGTCATACGCTGTGCACTGAGTCACAGTGAGCCGTGTGGTTGTGCTGGTATAAACAGAGCATTGACTCCCACTGAGGTGTCGTGTGTGTGTATGTGCTGGTGTGGATTGTACATTGAGTCACAACCATGTGTGAGTTTTTGTATGTGTGTGTGCTGGTACAGGCTGTGCATTCAGTCACAGTGAGGTGTGTGTGTGTGTGTGTGGAATGTTATATGCTATGCACTGAGACACAAGGAGATGAGTGTGTGTGTGGGTGCACGTGCTGGTATATGCTTTGCATTGAGTCACACTAAGCTGTGTGTGAGTGTTTGTATGTGTGTGTGTGTGGAGGTACAGGCTGTATATTGATTCACAGTGAGCCATGTGTGTTTCTTTGTGTGTGTAACTCTGCTAGCATACACTGTGCAATGAGTAATAGGGAGCCATGTGTGTGTGTCTATGTATGTTTTGGCATACTGTGAGCATTGAGTCAAACTGAGGTGTGTTCTGTGTGTCTGTATGCACTGGCATGGAATGTGTATGGAATCACATGGAGCTGTGCATGTGTGTGTTTGTGTATTTGGTGGTGTAGAGACTGTATTGTGTTGCAGTAAGCTGTGTGTGTATATGTGTGTGTGCTGGTATAGCCTGTGCATTGAGTCACAGTGAACTGTGTGTGTGTGTTTGCTGGGGCAGGCTGTGCATTGATTCAAGGTGAGCTGTGAGTATGTGTGCAGTGCTGGTATGGACTGTGCACTGAGTCACAGAGAACCGTGTGTGTGTCTATGTGTGTTTTGGTATAAAGTGAGCATTGAATCACACTGAGTTGTGTGCTGTGTGTTTTTGTGCATGGGTATGGAGTCTGCATGGAATCACAGTGAGCTGTGCGTGTGTGTGTGTATTTGGTTGTGTAGAGTCTGTATTGCATCACAATAAGCTGTGTGTGTGTGATGGTACAGGATGTGCACTGTGTCATAGAGAGCAGTGTGTGTGTCTCTGCTGGTATAGGCTGTGCATTGACTCACAGGGAGCCTTGTGTGTGTGCAAGTACAGTCTGAGCATTGAGTTACAATGAGATGTGTTGCATGTGTTTGTGCTGGTAAGAACTGTACATTATGTCAGAATGAGCCGTGCATGTGTGTGTGTGTGTGTCTGTGTGTGTGTCTGTGTGCTGGTAGAGGTTGAGCACTGAATCACAGTTAGGTGTGTGTCTGTGAGTGCTCGTATGTGCTTTGAATTGCGTCACTGAGGTGCATGTGTGTGTTTGTGTGTGTGTGTGTGGTGCTACAGACTTCATTGAGTCGCAGTGAGCCTTGTGAGTGTCTGATTGCTGATATAGGCTGTGGATTGAGTCACAGTGCAGTTATGTTTGTGTGTGTCCTGCTGTAGACTGCGTATTGAGTCAAAATGAGTTGTTTGTGTGTTAATGTGATCATATAGACTGTGCCTTGAATCACAGTGAGCATGCCTCTGTGTGTGTGGAGCATTTAATCAGTTATGTGTGTTTTGTGTGTGTGTGCACTCGTATGGTCTTTGCATTGTGTAACTGAGGTGTATGTGTGTGTGTGTGGTGATAAAGACTGTACATTGAGTCACAGTGAGCCATGTGTGTGTGTGTGTATGAGAGTGTGTGTGTTGGTGGGCTTTCATTGATTCAATGGGGTGTGTGTGTCTGTGTTTGTTGTGCTAACGACTGCATTGAGTCACAGTGAGTCATGTTTGTGTGTGCTGGTATAGGCGATTGATTGAGTCACAGTCAGCCATGTGTGTGTGCATGTTGGTATGTGTGTGTGTTCTTCTATAGGCTGTGCATTGAGTCACAGTGAACCCTGTATCTGTGCAGGTGTGTATGTGTGTGTGCTGGTATAGGCTGTGCATTGAGTCACACTGAGGTGTGTGTGTATGCTTGTGTGTTTTGGTATACATTGTACATTGAGTCACAGTGCTGTGTGTTTGTGTGCACGCAGGTATAGTCTGTGCATTGAGTCACAGTGATGTGTGTGTGTGTCTGCGTGTTCTGCTATAGGCTGACCATTGTGTCACATTGAGGTGTGTGTGTGTGCTGGTATAGGCTGCACTTTTTGTCACAGTGAGGTGTGTGTGTGTGAATGTTCAGGTACAGGCTGCACATTGAGTCACAGTGTGTGGTGTGTGTGTGTGTGTGTGATGTTTTATGCTGTGCACTAGGACACAGTGAGCCATGTGTGTGTGCTGGTATAATCTGAGCATTGAGTCACAGTGTGGTGCGGTGTGTGTACATGTGCCGGTATGGACTGTGCATTGAATCCCAGCCCTGTGTTAGCGTTTGTGTATTTGGTGCTGTAGAGTCTGCATGAGTCACAGTAAGGTGTGTGTGTGTGCTGCTATAGGCTGAGAATTGAGTCACACCTAGGTGAGTGCATGTGTATGTGTATACTGATATGGGATTTGCATTGAATTACTGAACGGTGTGTGTGTGTGTGTACTGCAATAGGCTGTGCACTGAGCCACATTAAGGGGTGTTTCTGTGTGTATGTGTGCGGGTATAGGCTATGCATTGACTCACATTGAGCCTTGTGTTTGTATGTGCTAGTATACACTGTTCATTGAGTCTCAGTGAGCCATGGTTGTGTGTGTCTGTTTACTTGTATGGGCTTGGCATTGAGTCTCAGACAGGTGTGTGTGTGTGTCTGTGTGTCTGTGTGGTGGTATAAACTGCATTGAGTCACACGGCGGTGTGTGTGAGAGTGTGTGTGTGTGCACATACAGGCTGGTATTGAATCACAGTGATCCGTGTGTGTGAGTGTGTGCGTGTGTGTGCTGGAATAGGCAGAGCATTGAGTCTCAGGTGTGTGTATGTGTGTGTGTATGCTGGTATGGTCTCTGCATTGATTCACTAAGGTGTGTTGTGTGTGTATGTACATGGAGCTGAAGACTGTACACTGATTCACAGTGAGCTGTGTGTGTATGTGTGTGTGTGTGATGGTATGGGCTTTGCATAGAGCCACTGAGGTGTGTGTCTCTGTGTGTATACCTGGAACTACAGACTGTGCACTGATTCACAATGAGCCATGTGTGAATGTATGTATGTGATAGTATAGGGTGTGCATGGAGTCACAATGAACCGTGCATATGTGTCTTTGCATGGGTGTTGTGGTATAGGCTGTGAATTGTGTCACAGTGACTGTGTGTGTGTGTGTGTATGTGATGGTATAGGACGTGCATTGAATCAGAGAGAGCCATGCATGTGTCTCTGTGTCTGTGTGCTGGCATAGGCAGTACATTGAGTCACAGTGAGCCATGTGTTTGTATTCTGGTGTAGACTCTGCATTGAGTCACAGTAAGCCTTGTGTGTGTGCCAGTACAGGCTGTGCATTGAGTCAGTGAGTCATATATGTGTGTGTGTGTGTGTGTGTGTGCTGGTATAGGCAGTGCATTGAGTCCAAGTTTGCCGTGTATGCTTCTGTTTGTTTGTGTGCTGCTATAGGTGGTTCACTGAGTCACAGTCAGATATGTGTGAGTGAGTGTGTGTGTGTTCTTGTATAGGCTGTGCATTGATTCACAGTGAGCCATGTGTGTATGCTGGTATAGGAGGTGCATTGAGTCACAGTGATGGTTGTGTTTGTGTGTGTGTGTGCTGCATTAGGCTGTGAATTGAGTCACAGAAGGTGAGTGTGTGTGTATGTGCAGGTACAGGATGCGGTTTGAGTCACAGTGATGGGTGCCTCTGGGTTGTGTTATAGGCTCTGCATTGAATCACAGTGAGCCGTATTTGTGTGTGTATGTGTATTTGTGTATGTGTGTGTGTGTGTGATGGTACAGGCTGAATATTGAGTCACTGAGGTGTGCATGTGTGTATGTGGTGCTACAGACTGTTCGTTAAGTTAAACTGAGCCATTTGTGTGTGTATGTGTGTGTGTGTGTACAGTTATTGGCGCTGCATTGAGTCACAGTGAACCATGTGTGTGTGGGGAGCTGGTATAGTCACAGCACTGAGTCACAGTTAAATGTGTGGGAGTTGTGTGTGCATGTGTGAGTGTGTATTTGCTGGTGTAGACTGTGCATTGAGTCACAGTGAGTAGTGCAGTGTGTGTGTGTCTGTGATGGTGTGGACTGTGGTTTTATCCCCTTTGACCTGAACGAGTGTGTGTGTGTGTGTGTCTGTGTGTGTGTGTGCTGGCACTGGATGACCATTGAGACAGAGTGGGCTGTGTGTGTGTGTGTGTCTGTGTGTGTGCTGGTATAGACTCTGTATTGAGTCACTGTGAGCTGTGTGTGTATGTGTGTGCTCGTATAGGCTGTGCATTGAGTCACACTGAGGTGTTTTTGTGTGTGTGTGCTGGTACAGGAAGCGTTTTCTGTCACAGTCAGGTGTGTGTGTGTGTGCATATGAGATTTTGTGCTGGTATGGGTTTTATTGTGCTGGTATGGGCTTTATTGACTCATGGGAGTGTGTGTGAGTGTGTGGTGATACAGACTGCATTGAGTCAAAGCGAGCTGTGTGTGTGTGTGTGCCTGTATAGGTGATTGATTGAGTACCAGTGAGCCATGTGTGAGTGCGTGTTGGTGTGTGTGTGTGTTCTGGTATAGGCTGTGCATTAAGTCACAGTGAGGCCTGCATCTGTGCATGTGTATGTGTGTGTGTGTGTGTGTGCTGGTATAGGCTGAGCTTTGAGTCCCTCTGAGGTGTGCGTGCATGTGCTGGTAAAGTGGTGCCTTGATTCACTGTGTCATGTGAGTGTGTGTGCACGCTGGTATAGGTTGTGCATTGAGTCAGAGTGAGAGGTGTGTATGTCTGTGTGTTCCGGTATAGGCTGACAATTGAGGCACACTGAGGTGTGTGTGCACATGTGTGTGTGTGTGTGCTGGTACAGCCTGCACATTGAGTCATATTGAGTTGTTTGTGTGTGTATGTGCAGGTGGAGGCAGCACATTGAGTCACAGAGAGGTGTTTGTGTGTGATGTTATATGCTATGCACTGATTCATAGGGAGGTTTGTGTGTGTGTGTGTGTGTGCACTTTCTGGTATAGGATTTGCATTGACTCACACTGAGCTGTGTTTTTGTGTGTCAGTATGTGTACATGTGTGGAGGTATGGGCTGTGGATTGACTCACAGTTTGCCATATGTGCTTCTCTGTGTGTGCATGTCTGCTAGCATATCCTGTGCACTGAGTCACAGGGAGCCGTGTGTGTGTGTGTGTGTATGTGTCCTGGTATAGAGTGTGTATTGATTCACAGTCAGCCATGTGTGTGTGTGTGTGAGTGCACTGGTGTAGGATGTGCAGTGAGTCACAGTGAGGTGTGTTTGTTTCGTTGTGCGTGTGCTTTCACAGGCTTAGAGGCAAAATGAGATGTGGGTATGAGTGTGTCTGTGTGTGTGTGTGCTGCCATACACTGTGCCTTGTGTCACAGTGAGCTGTGTTGTGTGTTTTGTGCTGGTATAGAGTGGGCACTGACTCACAGTGAGCCATATATGTATGCTTGCATAGGCGATTGAGTCACCGTGAGACATGTGTGAGTGCATGTTAGTATATGTGTGTGTTCACATATAGGCTGTGCTTTGATTCACAATAAGGTGTGTATGTGTGTGGGGGGGGGCTATTACAGATTGTGCATTGAGTCACAGTGTCGTGTGAGTGTGTGCAGGCTGGTATAGACTGTGCATTGTGTCACAGTGAGGGATGTGTGTGTCTGTGTGTTCTCATATAGGCTGACCATTTAGTCACACTTTGATGTGTGTGTGTGTGCTGGTATAGGCTGCATATCGCATCACAGTGATGTGTGTGTGTGTTTATGTGCAGGTACAGGCTGTGCATTGAGTCACAGTGAGGTGTGTGTGTGTGTGTGTGTGTGATGTCATACGCTGTGCACTGAATCACAGTGAGCCGTGTGGTTGTGCTGGTATAAACAGAGCATTGACTCCCACTGAGGTGTCGTGTGTGTGTATGTGCTGGTGTGGATTGTACATTGAGTCACAACCATGTGTGAGTTTTTGTATGTGTGTGTGCTGGTACAGGCTGTGCATTCAGTCACAGTGAGGTGTGTGTGTGTGTGTGGAATGTTATATGCTATGCACTGAGTCACAAGGAGATGAGTGTGTGTGTGGGTGCACGTGCTGGTATATGCTTTGCATTGAGTCACACTAAGCTGTGTGTGAGTGTTTGTATGTGTGTGTGTGTGGAGGTACAGGCTGTATATTGATTCACAGTGAGCCATGTGTGTTTCTTTGTGTGTGTAACTCTGCTAGCATACACTGTGCAATGAGTAATAGGGAGCCATGTGTGTGTGTCTATGTATGTTTTGGCATACTGTGAGCATTGAGTCAAACTGAGGTGTGTTCTGTGTGTCTGTATGCACTGGCATGGAATGTGTATGGAATCACATGGAGCTGTGCATGTGTGTGTTTGTGTATTTGGTGGTGTAGAGACTGTATTGTGTTTCAGTAAGCTGTGTGTGTATATGTGTGTGTGCTGGTATAGCCTGTGCATTGAGTCACAGTGAACTGTGTGTGTGTGTTTGCTGGGGCAGGCTGTGCATTGATTCAAGGTGAGCTGTGAGTGTGTGTGCGGTGCTGGTATGGACTGTGCACTGAGTCACAGAGAACCGTGTGTGTGTCTATGTGTGTTTTGGTATAAAGTGAGCATTGAATCACACTGAGTTGTGTGCTGTGTGTTTTTGTGCATGGGTATGGAGTCTGCATGGAATCACAGTGAGCTGTGCCCGTGTGTGTGTATTTGGTTGTGTAGAGTCTGTATTGCATCACAATAAGCTGTGTGTGTGTGATGGTACAGGATGTGCACTGTGTCATAGAGAGCAGTGTGTGTGTCTCTGCTGGTATAGGCTGTGCATTGACTCACAGGGAGCCTTGTGTGTGTGCAAGTACAGTCTGAGCATTGAGTTACAATGAGATGTGTTGCATGTGTTTGTGCTGGTAAGAACTGTACATTATGTCAGAATGAGCCGTGCATGTGTGTGTGTGTGTGTCTGTGTGTGTGTCTGTGTGCTGGTAGAGGTTGAGCACTGAATCACAGTTAGGTGTGTGTCTGTGAGTGCTCGTATGCGCTTTGAATTGCGTCACTGAGGTGCATGTGTGTGTTTGTGTGTGTGTGTGGTGCTACAGACTTCATTGAGTCGCAGTGAGCCTTGTGAGTGTCTGATTGCTGATATAGGCTGTGGATTGAGTCACAGTGAGTTATGTTTGTGTGTGTCCTGCTGTAGACTGCGTATTGAGTCAAAATGAGTTGTTTGTGTGTTAATGTGATCATATAGACTGTGCCTTGAATCACAGTGAGCATGCCTCTGTGTGTGTGGAGCATTTAATCAGTTATGTGTGTTTTGTGTGTGTGTGCACTCGTATGGTCTTTGCATTGTGTAACTGAGGTGTATGTGTGTGTGTGTGGTGATAAAGACTGTACATTGAGTCACAGTGAGCCATGTGTGTGTGTGTATGAGAGTGTGTGTGTTGGTGGGCTTTCATTGGTTCAATGGGGTGTGTGTGTCTGTGTTTGTTGTGCTAACGACTGCATTGAGTCACAGTGAGTCATGTTTGTGTGTGCTGGTATAGGCGATTGATTGAGTCACAGTCAGCCATGTGTGTGTGCATGTTGGTATGTGTGTGTGTTCTTCTATAGGCTGTGCATTGAGTCACAGTGAAGCCTGTATCTGTGCAGGTGTGTATGTGTGTGTGCTGGTATAGGCTGTGCATTGAGTCACACTGAGGTGTGTGTGTATGCTTGTGTGTTTTGGTATACATTGTACATTGAGTCACAGTGCTGTGTGTTTGTGTGCACGCAGGTATAGTCTGTGCATTGAGTCACAGTGATGTGTGTGTGTGTCTGCGTGTTCTGGTATAGGCTGACCATTGTGTCACATTGAGGTGTGTGTGTGTGCTGGTATAGGCTGCACTTTTTGTCACAGTGAGGTGTGTGTGTGTGAATGTGCAGGTACAGGCTGCGCATTGAGTCACAGTGTGTGGTGTGTGTGTGTGTGTGATGTTTTATGCTGTGCACTAGGACACAGTGAGCCATGTGTGTGTGCTGGTATAATCTGAGCATTGAGTCACAGTGTGGTGCGGTGTGTGTACATGTGCCGGTATGGACTGTGCATTGAATCCCAGCCCTGTGTTAGCGTTTGTGTATTTGGTGCTGTAGAGTCTGCATGAGTCACAGTAAGGTGTGTGTGTGTGCTGCTATAGGCTGAGAATTGAGTCACACCTAGGTGAGTGCATGTGTATGTGTATACTGATATGGGATTTGCATTGAATTACTGAACGGTGTGTGTGTGTGTGTGTGTGTGTGTGTGTACTGCAATAGGCTGTGCACTGAGCCACATTAAGGGGTGTTTCTGTGTGTATGTGTGCGGGTATAGGCTATGCATTGACTCACATTGAGCCTTGTGTTTGTATGTGCTAGTATACACTGTTCATTGAGTCTCAGTGAGCCATGGTTGTGTGTGTCTGTTTACTTGTATGGGCTTGGCATTGAGTCTCAGACAGGTGTGTGTGTGTGTCTGTGTGTCTGTGTGGTGGTACAAACTGCATTGAGTCACACGGCGGTGTGTGTGAGAGTGTGTGTGTGTGCACATACAGGCTGGTATTGAATCACAGTGATCCGTGTGTGTGAGTGTGTGCGTGTGTGTGCTGGAATAGGCAGAGCATTGAGTCTCAGGTGTGTGTATGTGTGTGTGTATGCTGGTATGGTCTCTGCATTGATTCACTAAGGTGTGTTGTGTGTGTATGTACATGGAGCTGAAGACTGTACACTGATTCACAGTGAGCTGTGTGTGTATGTGTGTGTGTGTGATGGTATGGGCTTTGCATAGAGCCACTGAGGTGTGTGTCTCTGTGTGTATACCTGGAACTACAGACTGTGCACTGATTCACAATGAGCCATGTGTGAATGTATGTATGTGATAGTATAGGGTGTGCATGGAGTCACAATGAACCGTGCATATGTGTCTTTGCATGGGTGTTGTGGTATAGGCTGTGAATTGTGTCACAGTGACTGTGTGTGTGTGTGTGTATGTGATGGTATAGGACGTGCATTGAATCAGAGAGAGCCATGCATGTGTCTCTGTGTCTGTGTGCTGGCATAGGCAGTACATTGAGTCACAGTGAGCCATGTGTTTGTATTCTGGTGTAGACTCTGCATTGAGTCACAGTAAGCCTTGTGTGTGTGCCAGTACAGGCTGTGCATTGAGTCAGTGAGTCATATATGTGTGTGTGTGTGTGTGTGTGTGCTGGTATAGGCAGTGCATTGAGTCCAAGTTTGCCGTGTATGCTTCTGTTTGTTTGTGTGCTGCTATAGGTGGTTCACTGAGTCACAGTCAGATATGTGTGAGTGAGTGTGTGTGTGTTCTTGTATAGGCTGTGCATTGATTCACAGTGAGCCATGTGTGTATGCTGGTATAGGAGGTGCATTGAGTCACAGTGATGGTTGTGTTTGTGTGTGTGTGTGCTGCATTAGGCTGTGAATTGAGTCACAGAAGGTGAGTCTTTGTGTGTGTATGTGCAGGTACAGGATGCGGTTTGAGTCACAGTGATGGGTGCCTCTGGGTTGTGTTATAGGCTCTGCATTGAATCACAGTGAGCTGTATTTGTGTGTGTATGTGTATTTGTGTATGTGTGTGTGTGTGTGATGGTACAGGCTGAATATTGAGTCACTGAGGTGTGCATGTGTGTATGTGGTGCTACAGACTGTTCGTTAAGTTAAACTGAGCCATTTGTGTGTGTATGTGTGTGTGTGTGTACAGTTATTGGCGCTGCATTGAGTCACAGTGAACCATGTGTGTGTGGGGAGCTGGTATAGTCACAGCACTGAGTCACAGTTAAATGTGTGGGAGTTGTGTGTGCATGTGTGAGTGTGTATTTGCTGGTGTAGACTGTGCATTGAGTCACAGTGAGTAGTGCAGTGTGTGTGTGTCTGTGATGGTGTGGACTGTGGTTTTATCCCCTTTGACCTGAACGAGTGTGTGTGTGTGTGTGTCTGTGTGTGTGTGTGCTGGCACTGGATGACCATTGAGACAGAGTGGGCTGTGTGTGTGTGTGTGTCTGTGTGTGTGCTGGTATAGACTCTGTATTGAGTCACTGTGAGCTGTGTGTGTATGTGTGTGCTCGTATAGGCTGTGCATTGAGTCACACTGAGGTGTTTTTGTGTGTGTGTGCTGGTACAGGAAGCGTTTTCTGTCACAGTCAGGTGTGTGTGTGTGTGCATATGAGATTTTGTGCTGGTATGGGTTTTATTGTGCTGGTATGGGCTTTATTGACTCATGGGAGTGTGTGTGAGTGTGTGGTGATACAGACTGCATTGAGTCAAAGCGAGCTGTGTGTGTGTGTGTGCCTGTATAGGTGATTGATTGAGTACCAGTGAGCCATGTGTGAGTGCGTGTTGGTGTGTGTGTGTGTTCTGGTATAGGCTGTGCATTAAGTCACAGTGAGGCCTGCATCTGTGCATGTGTATGTGTGTGTGTGTGTGTGTGCTGGTATAGGCTGAGCTTTGAGTCCCTCTGAGGTGTGCGTGCATGTGCTGGTAAAGTGGTGCCTTGATTCACTGTGTCATGTGAGTGTGTGTGCACGCTGGTATAGGTTGTGCATTGAGTCAGAGTGAGAGGTGTGTATGTCTGTGTGTTCCGGTATAGGCTGACAATTGAGGCACACTGAGGTGTGTGTGCACATGTGTGTGTGTGTGTGCTGGTACAGCCTGCACATTGAGTCATATTGAGTTGTTTGTGTGTGTATGTGCAGGTAGAGGCAGCACATTGAGTCACAGAGAGGTGTTTGTGTGTGATGTTATACGCTATGCACTGATTCATAGGGAGGTTTGTGTGTGTGTGTGTGTGTGCACTTTCTGGTATAGGATTTGCATTGACTCACACTGAGCTGTGTTTTTGTGTGTCAGTATGTGTACATGTGTGGAGGTATGGGCTGTGGATTGACTCACAGTTTGCCATATGTGCTTCTCTGTGTGTGCATGTCTGCTAGCATATCCTGTGCACTGAGTCACAGGGAGCCGTGTGTGTGTGTGTGTGTATGTGTCCTGGTATAGAGTGTGTATTGATTCACAGTCAGCCATGTGTGTGTGTGTGTGAGTGCACTGGTATAGGATGTGCAGTGAGTCACAGTGAGGTGTGTTTGTTTCATTGTGCGTGTGCTTTCACAGGCTTAGAGGCACAATGAGATGTGGGTATGAGTGTGTCTGTGTGTGTGTGTGCTGCCATACACTGTGCCTTGTGTCACAGTGAGCTGTGTTGTGTGTTTTGTGCTGGTATAGAGTGGGCACTGACTCACAGTGAGCCATATATGTATGCTTGCATAGGCGATTGAGTCACCGTGAGACATGTGTGAGTGCATGTTAGTATGTGTGTGTGTTCACATATAGGCTGTGCTTTGATTCACAATAAGGTGTGTATGTGTGCGTGTGTGGGCTATTACAGATTGTGCATTGAGTCACAGTGTCGTGTGAGTGTGTGCAGGCTGGTATAGACTGTGCATTGTGTCACAGTGAGTAATGTGTGTGTCTGTGTGTTCTCATATAGGCTGACCATTTAGTCACACTTTGATGTGTGTGTGTGTGCTGGTATAGGCTGCATATCGCATCACAGTGATGTGTGTGTGTGTTTATGTGCAGGTACAGGCTGTGCATTGAGGCACAGCGAGGTGTATGTGTGTGTGTGTGTGATGTCATACGCTGTGCACTGAGTCACAGTGAGCCGTGTGGTTGTGCTGGTATAAACTGAGCATTGACTCCCACTGAGGTGTCGTGTGTGTGTATGTGCTGGTGTGGATTGTACATTGAGTCACAACCATGTGTGAGTTTTTGTATGTGTGTGTGCTGGTACAGGCTGTGCATTCAGTCACAGTGAGGTGTGTGTGTGTGTGTGGAATGTTATATGCTATGCACTGAGTCACAAGGAGATGAGTGTGTGTGTGGGTGCACGTGCTGGTATATGCTTTGCATTGAGTCACACTAAGCTGTGTGTGAGTGTTTGTATGTGTGTGTGTGTGGAGGTACAGGCTGTGTATTGATTCACAGTGAGCCATGTGTGTTTCTTTGTGTGTGTAACTCTGCTAGCATACACTGTGCAATGAGTAATAGGGAGCCGTGTGTGTGTGTCTATGTATGTTTTGGCATACTGTGAGCATTGAGTCAAACTGAGGTGTGTTCTGTGTGTCTGTATGCACTGGCATGGAATGTGCATGGAATCACATGGAGCTGTGCATGTGTGTGTTTGTGTATTTGGTGGTGTAGAGACTGTATTGTGTTTCAGTAAGCTGTGTGTGTATATGTGTGTGTGCTGGTATAGCCTGTGCATTGAGTCACAGTGAACTGTGTGTGTGTGTTTGCTGGGGCAGGCTGTGCATTGATTCAAGGTGAGCTGTGAGTGTGTGTGCGGTGCTGGTATGGACTGTGCACTGAGTCACAGAGAACCGTGTGTGTGTCTATGTGTGTTTTGGTATAAAGTGAGCATTGAATCACACTGAGTTGTGTGCTGTGTGTTTTTGTGCATGGGTATGGAGTCTGCATGGAATCACAGTGAGCTGTGCCCGTGTGTGTGTATTTGGTTGGGTAGAGTCTGTATTGCATCACAATAAGCTGTGTGTGTGTGATGGTACAGGATGTGCACTGTGTCATAGAGAGCAGTGTGTGTGTCTCTGCTGGTATAGGCTGTGCATTGACTCACAGGGAGCCTTGTGTGTGTGCAAGTACAGTCTGAGCATTGAGTTACAATGAGATGTGTTGCATGTGTTTGTGCTGGTAAGAACTGTACATTATGTCAGAATGAGCCGTGCATGTGTGTGTGTGTGTGTCTGTGTGCTGGTAGAGGTTGAGCACTGAATCACAGTTAGGTGTGTGTCTGTGAGTGCTCGTATGCGCTTTGAATTGCGTCACTGAGGTGCATGTGTGTGTTTGTGTGTGTGTGTGTGGTGCTACAGACTTCATTGAGTCGCAGTGAGCCTTGTGAGTGTCTGATTGCTGATATAGGCTGTGGATTGAGTCACAGTGAGTTATGTTTGTGTGTGTCCTGCTGTAGACTGCGTATTGAGTCAAAATGAGTTGTTTGTGTGTTAATGTGATCATATAGACTGTGCCTTGAATCACAGTGAGCATGCCTCTGTGTGTGTGGAGCATTTAATCAGTTATGTGTGTTTTGTGTGTGTGTGCACTCGTATGGTCTTTGCATTGTGTAACTGAGGTGTATGTGTGTGTGTGTGGTGATAAAGACTGTACATTGAGTCACAGTGAGCCATGTGTGTGTGTGTATGAGAGTGTGTGTGTTGGTGGGCTTTCATTGGTTCAATGGGGTGTGTGTGTCTGTGTTTGTTGTGCTAACGACTGCATTGAGTCACAGTGAGTCATGTTTGTGTGTGCTGGTATAGGCGATTGATTGAGTCACAGTCAGCCATGTGTGTGTGCATGTTGGTATGTGTGTGTGTTCTTCTATAGGCTGTGCATTGAGTCACAGTGAAGCCTGTATCTGTGCAGGTGTGTATGTGTGTGTGCTGGTATAGGCTGTGCATTGAGTCACACTGAGGTGTGTGTGTATGCTTGTGTGTTTTGGTATACATTGTACATTGAGTCACAGTGCTGTGTGTTTGTGTGCACGCAGGTATAGTCTGTGCATTGAGTCACAGTGATGTGTGTGTGTGTCTGCGTGTTCTGGTATAGGCTGACCATTGTGTCACATTGAGGTGTGTGTGTGTGCTGGTATAGGCTGCACTTTTTGTCACAGTGAGGTGTGTGTGTGTGAATGTGCAGGTACAGGCTGCGCATTGAGTCACAGTGTGTGGTGTGTGTGTGTGTGTGATGTTTTATGCTGTGCACTAGGACACAGTGAGCCATGTGTGTGTGCTGGTATAATCTGAGCATTGAGTCACAGTGTGGTGCGGTGTGTGTACATGTGCCGGTATGGACTGTGCATTGAATCCCAGCCCTGTGTTAGCGTTTGTGTATTTGGTGCTGTAGAGTCTGCATGAGTCACAGTAAGGTGTGTGTGTGTGCTGCTATAGGCTGAGAATTGAGTCACACCTAGGTGAGTGCATGTGTATGTGTATACTGATATGGGATTTGCATTGAATTACTGAACGGTGTGTGTGTGTGTGTGTGTGTGTACTGCAATAGGCTGTGCACTGAGCCACATTAAGGGGTGTTTCTGTGTGTATGTGTGCAGGTATAGGCTATGCATTGACTCACATTGAGCCTTGTGTTTGTATGTGCTAGTATACACTGTTCATTGAGTCTCAGTGAGCCATGGTTGTGTGTGTCTGTTTACTTGTATGGGCTTGGCATTGAGTCTCAGACAGGTGTGTGTGTGTGTCTGTGTGTCTGTGTGGTGGTATAAACTGCATTGAGTCACACGGCGGTGTGTGTGAGAGTGTGTGTGTGTGCACATACAGGCTGGTATTGAATCACAGTGATCCGTGTGTGTGAGTGTGTGCGTGTGTGTGCTGGAATAGGCAGAGCATTGAGTCTCAGGTGTGTGTATGTGTGTGTGTATGCTGGTATGGTCTCTGCATTGATTCACTAAGGTGTGTTGTGTGTGTATGTACATGGAGCTGAAGACTGTACACTGATTCACAGTGAGCTGTGTGTGTATGTGTGTGTGTGTGATGGTATGGGCTTTGCATAGAGCCACTGAGGTGTGTGTCTCTGTGTGTATACCTGGAACTACAGACTGTGCACTGATTCACAATGAGCCATGTGTGAATGTATGTATGTGATAGTATAGTGTGTGCATGGAGTCACAATGAACGGTGCATATGTGTCTTTGCATGGGTGTTGTGGTATAGGCTGTGAATTGTGTCACAGTGACTGTGTGTGTGTGTGTGTATGTGATGGTATAGGACGTGCATTGAATCAGAGAGAGCCATGCATGTGTCTCTGTGTCTGTGTGCTGGCATAGGCAGTACATTGAGTCACAGTGAGCCATGTGTTTGTATTCTGGTGTAGACTCTGCATTGAGTCACAGTAAGCCTTGTGTGTGTGCCAGTACAGGCTGTGCATTGAGTCAGTGAGTCATATATGTGTGTGTGTGTGTGTGTGTGTGCTGGTATAGGCAGTGCATTGAGTCCAAGTTTGCCGTGTATGCTTCTGTTTGTTTGTGTGCTGCTATAGGTGGTTCACTGAGTCACAGTCAGATATGTGTGAGTGAGTGTGTGTGTGTTCTTGTATAGGCTGTGCATTGATTCACAGTGAGCCATGTGTGTATGCTGGTATAGGAGGTGCATTGAGTCACAGTGATGGTTGTGTTTGTGTGTGTGTGTGCTGCATTAGGCTGTGAATTGAGTCACAGAAGGTGAGTCTTTGTGTGTGTATGTGCAGGTACAGGATGCGGTTTGAGTCACAGTGATGGGTGCCTCTGGGTTGTGTTATAGGCTCTGCATTGAATCACAGTGAGCCGTATTTGTGTGTGTATGTGTATTTGTGTATGTGTGTGTGTGTGTGATGGTACAGGCTGAATATTGAGTCACTGAGGTGTGCATGTGTGTATGTGGTGCTACAGACTGTTCGTTAAGTTAAACTGAGCCATTTGTGTGTGTATGTGTGTGTGTGTGTACAGTTATTGGCGCTGCATTGAGTCACAGTGAACCATGTGTGTGTGGGGAGCTGGTATAGTCACAGCACTGAGTCACAGTTAAATGTGTGGGAGTTGTGTGTGCATGTGTGAGTGTGTATTTGCTGGTGTAGACTGTGCATTGAGTCACAGTGAGTAGTGCAGTGTGTGTGTGTCTGTGATGGTGTGGACTGTGGTTTTATCCCCTTTGACCTGAACGAGTGTGTGTGTGTGTGTGTCTGTGTGTGTGTGTGCTGGCACTGGATGACCATTGAGACAGAGTGGGCTGTGTGTGTGTGTGTGTCTGTGTGTGTGCTGGTATAGACTCTGTATTGAGTCACTGTGAGCTGTGTGTGTATGTGTGTGCTCGTATAGGCTGTGCATTGAGTCACACTGAGGTGTTTTTGTGTGTGTGTGCTGGTACAGGAAGCGTTTTCTGTCACAGTCAGGTGTGTGTGTGTGTGCATATGAGATTTTGTGCTGGTATGGGTTTTATTGTGCTGGTATGGGCTTTATTGACTCATGGGAGTGTGTGTGAGTGTGTGGTGATACAGACTGCATTGAGTCAAAGCGAGCTGTGTGTGTGTGTGTGCCTGTATAGGTGATTGATTGAGTACCAGTGAGCCATGTGTGAGTGCGTGTTGGTGTGTGTGTGTGTTCTGGTATAGGCTGTGCATTAAGTCACAGTGAGGCCTGCATCTGTGCATGTGTATGTGTGTGTGTGTGTGTGTGTGCTGGTATAGGCTGAGCTTTGAGTCCCTCTGAGGTGTGCGTGCATGTGCTGGTAAAGTGGTGCCTTGATTCACTGTGTCATGTGAGTGTGTGTGCACGCTGGTATAGGTTGTGCATTGAGTCAGAGTGAGAGGTGTTTATGTCTGTGTGTTCCGGTATAGGCTGACAATTGAGGCACACTGAGGTGTGTGTGCACATGTGTGTGTGTGTGTGCTGGTACAGCCTGCACATTGAGTCATATTGAGTTGTTTGTGTGTGTATGTGCAGGTAGAGGCAGCACATTGAGTCACAGAGAGGTGTTTGTGTGTGATGTTATACGCTATGCACTGATTCATAGGGAGGTTTGTGTGTGTGTGTGTGTGTGCACTTTCTGGTATAGGATTTGCATTGACTCACACTGAGCTGTGTTTTTGTGTGTCAGTATGTGTACATGTGTGGAGGTATGGGCTGTGGATTGACTCACAGTTTGCCATATGTGCTTCTCTGTGTGTGCATGTCTGCTAGCATATCCTGTGCACTGAGTCACAGGGAGCCGTGTGTGTGTGTGTGTGTATGTGTCCTGGTATAGAGTGTGTATTGATTCACAGTCAGCCATGTGTGTGTGTGTGTGAGTGCACTGGTATAGGATGTGCAGTGAGTCACAGTGAGGTGTGTTTGTTTCATTGTGCGTGTGCTTTCACAGGCTTAGAGGCACAATGAGATGTGGGTATGAGTGTGTCTGTGTGTGTGTGTGCTGCCATACACTGTGCCTTGTGTCACAGTGAGCTGTGTTGTGTGTTTTGTGCTG